>NW_027463340.1:10000-32865 GCF_050947455.1 Rhinoderma darwinii | reverse complement strand
CCTTAGAGAGGATCTAGGAGGAATGTGTCTCATTTAAACCTTTGACATTTGGTTTGCCCTTTGTTATTGAAATGTGTGGTATCACCATGCCAGAATGCTCTGAGGCCTTCAGAAAGGTTATGGATGTCTATAATTCAGGAACGGGAAGATGGCCAAAATATTAGATGTCAATCATTCCACTGTCCAGAAAACCATCTACATGTGGAGATTTCAGACAACTGCCAATTGGTCCAGGCCAGTCTGTCTCCGTAAGATCAGCCTGAGAGCAGAACACAAGATGCTGAAATAAGTTTCTGAGAACCCCATAATTTCTTTAAAGATCTACATGAAGATTTTGCCACTCTTGATGTCTACAATTGCAAAAATCAAAACTACATGTGGGTGTGCCAAAAGAAAACCTTAGCTATCCAGAAAAAAACATCAGGGAAAGAGTGAAGTTTGCTCATGAACCCCTTGGAAAAAAGCATGCAACTGTCTGCTATGGAAAGAAGAATCAAAAATGTATTTGTCCCCTGTATCAGAAGACATGTGTAAAGGATCTGCCAGGCACTGCGGGGTTAACTCCCAGAACTAATCAGTCAGCACCTGAGAATACTTCCCTGAGACTGACTCCTGCTTCCACCATTCAGGCTGGCAGGCTTAGGAGTGGGAGAGCCTATCGTAACCTGGCCAGACTCAGCTAGCTCCCGCCCTCGGTCTATTTAAGCCTGCACTTCCTGTCCCTCGGTGCTTGTTATTGCTTGTGTTTCCCTCCTTGTGGTTTCCTGGCCCAGCTACAGCTCCTGCTATTTTTGATCCTGCTCCATACCGACCCTGGCTTACCGACTACTCTTCTGCTTTTCGTTTTGTACCTCGCACACTCCTGGCTTGACTCGGCTCGTTCACCACTCTGGTTGCTCACGGTGTTGCCGTGGGCAACGGCCCCTTTTCCTTGCTTGTGTTCCTTGTATGTTTGTCGTGTTTGTCGTGCACTTACTGAGCGCAGGGACCGCCGCCCAGTTGTACCCCGTCGCCTAGGGCGGGTCGTTGCAAGTAGGCAGGGACAGAGTGGCGGGTAGATTAGGGCTCACTTGTCCGTCTCCCTACCCCCTGCCGTTACAACATGTTTGGCATAAATTATAGACCGCATTTCACCAGAAAAATAACAAAATAACATACAACTTTTTATGGTTTGGGACTGCTAAACCGTATCAGGACCTGGGCAGCTCCTCATCCTAGAATCCACTATGAATTCTACATTGGCAGAGTGCCACGAACCTGGCTGGGAGGATGGGATTCCATTTTGTCAGCTTCTAGTAGCGCTTAAAAGCACCGAGGCATCGATACTAACAGACCCCCCGGTTTTCATCAGGGACCGACGCAAGGCTGTTTGGACTTCTCTGCGGGGAATCTGCAAATTGGGTGCCTTAAAAGAAGTAGCCTTGAATCGTGCAGATGTTACCACAGATGCAGCTCATGATCAGGATATAATAGCGTGGTCAGGATCACAGGTACAGATGCAGAGGTCAGAGATACAAGCAGAGTCGTAACACAGGAAGTTAGATCAGGTATAGTACAATGCTGGAGCTAGGTAGAAATGACCTGATACTCTGGCACCTGTTGGTGCTCAGAGAGAGGCATATATGGGCTGTCCTATAGTTAGGCGTCATGAATTGGGAACTGCGGGCCCAAGGGAAAAGTCTGGGCTTAGAAGGCACCATGGCATTACCAGGAGGAGGATTTGGCAGCATCCCTGATGTAGCTGCCAGGACAATCCTTTTGGGGTCAACTATAAACTCCGGCTCATAATGTACATCCATTGACGTTCTTCGAACCTGCGCAATAAGTGATGGGTAGATTGAACTGTGAGAATAACCACGACCATCTGGCTTGACGAGGGTTCAGATGTCGATTAGAGTGTAGGTACAGGAGATGCTTATGATCGGTATAATTCGTAACAGGATGTGAGGCTCCTTCCAGTAGGTGCCTCCATTCCTCTAAAACAAGCTTGATGGCTAGGAGTTCTTTGTTCCCGATCCCATAATTCTTCTCCGTGGGAGAGAAACTTCTGGAAAAGAACCCACAGGAGTGCATTCTTTCCGAGACCTGCCGTTGGGACAGAACACCTCCCACAGCGAAGGAGGAGGCATCCACTTCCAGGAAGAAGGGAAGAGACAAATCAGGCTGGTTGAGGATTGGAGCAGAGAGGAACTCTGCTGTCAACTGATTTAATCCTTGATTGGCCTCTGGAGTCCACAGTTTGGGATCGGCCGACTTACGGGTGAGGGCTGCAATCGGGGCTATCAAGGAGGAGAATCCCTGAATAAATCGCCGGTAATAGTTGGCCAACCTCTGAACGGCCTTTAGCCTACTGGGTTGCGGCCAGTCTTGAATAGCCTCTACCTTGACTGGATCCATCTTGAGTCTGGTGCCCGACTAAATGTATCCCAGAAATGGAACAGAGGATTGCTCGAAGAGACACTTCTCCAGTTTACAATAAAGCGGATTGTCTCTCAGTTGGGTTAGGACATGGCAAACGTGGTTGCGGTGATCCGAAAGTGAACGGGAAAAGATCAAGATGTCGTCCAGATAAAGGACAATGAAGTGGTACAGCATGTCACAGAAAATCTTATTTATTAAACTCTGGAACACTGCGGGTGCATTACTCAGGCCGAAGGGCATGACTAAGTACTCGTAATGGCCATTCCTGGTGTTAAAGGCCATCTTCCATTCATCGCCAGGCTTGATGCGGATGAGATTGTAAGCGCCTCGCAGATCGAGCTTAGTGAACACTGTTGAACCACGTATCCGGTCAAATGCAGATACTTATCCTATAACATGTCATAATGACATGTCATAAGTTTTTATTGGTAGGGATCCGAGCATGGAGACCCCTACCAATCTTTAAAACGAAGCGGCAGAAGTGCTCGTGTGATCGCTCAGCTGCTTCGTTTCTGTTTGGCTTTTTCCGGAAAGCTGATGTATCGGAGTACGAGCTCATAGACTTTCTATTGAGCCCGTACTCAGATACATTGTTTTCCGGAAAAAGAGGAACAGAAATGCAGCGGCTGAGCGCTCACACGAGCGCTTCTGCCACTTCATTTTAGCGATTGGTGGGGGTCTAAGTGCTCGGACCCCCCAATCAAAACTTATGACATGTCAGAAGTTTGTTGAACGTTTAGTTACCCTTTAAAGTAGGCTTTGGATCATGGCAATACAAGTAAACCCACCAAGGAATGGCCAAAAAAAAAAAAAAGAAATGGAGGATTCTTGAATTGCCAAGTGAATGCCTAGTTCTAAATGTTAGCAAGATGCTGGGGGGGGGGGGGGGTGAAAACTAGTTTTGCATGCTCCCCATGAAAGAGTAGGAAACAAAATCTCCCATATAAGAGACTACTAAACCGTAAAGCCTCATTTACATTTGCATATTTTGGTTAGTATTTTGCATCAGTATTTGTAAGGCATAACTAGTACTAGGTCCAAAGCATGGAAGACATGCAAATCTTTCCATTATACTTTTCTCTGCTTAAGTTCCGTCCCCAGTTTTGGCTTACAAATACTGATGCCAAATGGTAGCCAAAATACAGTGTGAATGAGGCCTTATAAAGGGGCAGAACCAGGTAATTGAGCCATAGAAGGAAGTGGCATATCTGTGAGGTATTTTTTTAAATCTTTTTATACTGTATGAATGAACATTAAATATTGATGCACATGTCAAAATATGTAAAGAAAAAAAGATTACATGGGGTGTCCTTACGTGACTGAAGTCGGAGATTTCAGGCTCCGTACACGTGTACTTTTGAAGGGTATGATAATGATTGTGAGTAAGCCCAAAACGACATTAGTGTTTTACCTTACACTTGAAAAAACTTTGTAGTTGTGTTACCATCCACAGAGCAGGTTTTTACATGAACTACCGTTCCTATTCTGACACAGCCGCAATGATCTCCCATCATTTTACACTAAACCTTATGTGTAACGTGTTGTTAGAATTTTTTTTTTTTAATAAAGTGCTTGTTTTATTCTCCGTGTTTGTTGAATTAGGTTTCATCAATGTACCTAAAAAGGGTTGTCTGTCTGTCTCTGTTTACAAAGCAATGATGTCACATCACATGGTGAAGATTGGCTGCCTTGGAGACAAGACATGGTGCCATCACGCCTCATAATCATAGGGAAGCAGGAAGCTGCAATGTGCGAATAGAGCAGAATAAAGGAGTATTTCCAACGCAGGATGTGCCATAAATTGCTGGTAGATGGAGGTGGTACCCGCACCTATGTGGAAAATAGGGGTCCCCTGACCTGCCTGATGAGTCGACTGCTGCATCATGGCGGAGAATTATTGGAGAAGTGGCTGTGCATGGGCATATACTAGATCCTCAGATACTCAAATCTGGATGTTTCCATCTGAGGAAGTCTGCAACCATGTTTTCTGATCCTTTTAGATGGACAAATGAGAAGAACTGATTTTACCTTGGCCCAGATGACATACAGTTAGGTCCAGAATTATTTGGCCAGTGACACAATCCTCATAATTTGGGCTCTATATGCCACCACATTGGATTTGAAATGAAACAATTGAGATGCAATTGAACTGTAGACTTTCAGGTTTAATTCAAGGGGTTGAACAAAAATATCCTGTGAAACGTTTAGGAATTGCAACCATTTTTATTACACAGTGAAGAGTACATCAGGGTATATGTAATCTGTGAGGAGTACATCAGGATATATGTAATCTGTGAGGAGTACATCAGGATATATGTAATCTGTGAGGAGTATATCAGGGTATATGTAAGATGAGGAGTACATCAGGGTATATGTAAGATGAGGAGTACATCAGGGTATATGTAATCTGTGAGGAGTACATCAGGGTATATGTAATATGTGAGGAGTACATCAGGATATATGTAATCTGTGAAGAGTACATCAGGGTATATGTAATGTGTGAGGAAACATCAGGATATATGTAATCTGTGAGGAGTACATCAGGATATATATAATCTGTGAGGAGTACATCAGGATATATGTAATCTGTGAAGAGTACATCAGGGTATATGTAATCTGTGAGGAGTACATCAGGGAATATGTAATATGTGAGGAGTACATAAGGTTATATGTAATATGTGAGGAGTACATCAGGATATATGTAATCTGTGAGGAGTACATCAGGGTATATGTAAACTGTGAGGAGTACATCAGGGTATATGTAATCTGTGAGGAGTACATCAGGGAATATGTAATATGTGAGGAGTACATAAGGTTATATGTAATATGTGAGGAGTACATCAGGGTATATGTAATCTGTGAAGAGTACATCAGGGTATGTGTAATATGTGAGGAGTACATCAGGGTATATGTAATATGTGAGGAGTACATCAGGGTATATGTAATCTGTGAGGAGTACATCAGGGTATATGTAATATGTGCGGAGAACATCAGGGTATATGTAATCTGTGAGGAGTACATCAGGGTATATGTAATATGTGCGGAGTACATCAGGGTATATGTAATATGTGAGGAGTACATCAGGGTATATGTAAGATGTGAGGAGTACATCAGGGTATATGTAATATGTGAGGAGTACATCAGGGTATATGTAAGATGTGAGGAGTACATCAGGGTATATGTAATCTGTGAGGAGTACATCAGGGTATATGTAATATGTGAGGAGTACATCAGGGTATATGTAATCTGTGAGGAGTACATCAGGGTATATGTAATCTGTGAGGAGTACATCAGGGTATATGTAATCTGTGCGGCGTACATCAGGGTAAATGTAATATGTGAGGAGTACATCAGGGTATATGTAATCTGTGAGGAGTACATCAGGGTATATGTAATATGTGAGGAGTACATCAGGGTATATGTAATCTGTGAGGAGTACATCAGGGTATATGTAATCTGTGAGGAGTACATCAGGGTATATGTAAGATGTGAGGAGTACATTAGGGTATATGTAATCTGTGAGAAGTACATCAGGGTATATGTAAGTTGGGCGGAGTACATCAGGGTATATGTAATCTGTGAGGAGTACATCAGGGTATATGTAATATGTGAGGAGTAAATCAGGTTATATGTAATCTGTGAGGAGTACATCAGGGTATATGTAATATGTGAGGAGTACATCAGGGTATATGTAATCTGTGCGGGGTACATCAGGGTATATGTAATATGTGAGGAGTACATCAGGGTATATGTAATATGTGAGGAGTACATCAGGGTATATGTAATATGTGAGGAGTACATCAGGGTATATGTAATATGTGAGGAGTACATCAGGGTATATGCAAGCTGTGAGGAGTACATCAGGGTATATGTAATATGTGAGGAGTACATCAGGGTATATGTAATCTGTAAGGAGTACATCAGGGTATATGTAATATGTGAGGAGTACATCAGGATATATGTAATATGTGAGGAGTACATCAGGGTATATGTAATCTGTGAGGCGTACATCAGGGTATATGTAATCTGTGAGGAGTACATCAGGGTATATGTAATCTGTGAGGAGTACATCAGGGTATATGTAAGATGTGAGGAGTACATCAGGGTATATGTAAGATGTGAGGAGTACATCAGGGTATATGTAATATGTGAGGAGTACATCAGGGTATATGTAAGATGTGAGGAGTACATCAGGGTATATGTAATCTGTGAGGAGTACATCAGGGTATATGTAATATGTGAGGAGTACATCAGGGTATATGTAATCTGTGAGGAGTACATCAGGGTATATGTAATCTGTGAGGAGTACATCAGGGTATATGTAATCTGTGCGGCGTACATCAGGGTAAATGTAATATGTGAGGAGTACATCAGGGTATATGTAATCTGTGAGGAGTACATCAGGGTATATGTAATATGTGAGGAGTACATCAGGGTATATGTAATCTGTGAGGAGTACATCAGGGTATATGTAATCTGTGAGGAGTACATCAGGGTATATGTAAGATGTGAGGAGTACATTAGGGTATATGTAATCTGTGAGAAGTACATCAGGGTATATGTAAGTTGGGCGGAGTACATCAGGGTATATGTAATCTGTGAGGAGTACATCAGGGTATATGTAATATGTGAGGAGTAAATCAGGTTATATGTAATCTGTGAGGAGTACATCAGGGTATATGTAATATGTGAGGAGTACATCAGGGTATATGTAATCTGTGCGGGGTACATCAGGGTATATGTAATATGTGAGGAGTACATCAGGGTATATGTAATATGTGAGGAGTACATCAGGGTATATGTAATATGTGAGGAGTACATCAGGGTATATGTAATATGTGAGGAGTACATCAGGGTATATGCAAGCTGTGAGGAGTACATCAGGGTATATGTAATATGTGAGGAGTACATCAGGGTATATGTAATCTGTAAGGAGTACATCAGGGTATATGTAATATGTGAGGAGTACATCAGGATATATGTAATATGTGAGGAGTACATCAGGGTATATGTAATCTGTGAGGCGTACATCAGGGTATATGTAATCTGTGAGGAGTACATCAGGGTATATGTAATCTGTGAGGAGTACATCAGGGTATATGTAAGATGTGAGGAGTACATCAGGGTATATGTAATATGTGAGGAGTACATCAGGATATATGTAATATGTGAGGAGTACATCAGGGTATATGTAATCTGTGCGGAGAACATCAGGGTATATGTAATCTGTGAGGAGTACATCAGGGTATATGTAAGATGTGAGGAGTACATTAGGGTATATGTAATCTGTGAGGAGTACATCAGGGTATATGTAAGTTGGGCGGAGTACATCAGGGTATATGTAATCTGTGAGGAGTACATCAGGGTATATGTAATATGTGAGGAGTACATCAGGTTATATGTAATCTGTGAGGAGTACATCAGGGTATATGTAATATGTGAGGAGTACATCAGGGTGTATGTAATCTGTGAGGAGTACATCAGGTTATATGTAATCTGTGAGGAGTACATCAGGGTATATGTAATATGTGAGGAGTACATCAGGGTATATGTAATCTGTGCGGGGTACATCAGGGTATATGTAATATGTGAGGAGTACATCAGGGTATATGTAATCTGTGAGGAGTACATCAGGGTATATGTAATATGTGAGGAGTACATCAGGATATATGTAATATGTGAGGAGTACATCAGGGTATATGTAATCTGTGAGGAGTACATCAGGGTATATGTAATATGTGAGGAGTACATCAGGGTATATGTAATATGTGAGGAGTACATAAGGTTATATGTAATATGTGAGGAGTACATCAGGGTATATGTAGTCTGTGAGGAGTACATCAGGGTATATGTAATCTGTGAGGAGTACATCAGGGTATATGTAATCTGTGAGGAGTACATCAGGGTATATGTAATCTGTGAGGAGTACATCAGGGTATATGTAATATGTGAGGAGTACATCAGGATATATGTAATATGTGAGGAGTACATCAGGATATATGTAATATGTGAGGAGTACATCAGGTTATATGTAATCTGTGAGGAGTACATCAGGATATATGTAATATGTGAGGAGTACATCAGGGTATATGTAATATGTGAGGAGTACATCAGGGTATATGTAATATGTGAGGAGTACATCAGGGTATATGTAATCTGTGAGGAGTACATCAGGATATATGTAATCTGTGTGGAGTACATCAGGGTATATGTAATATGTGAGGAGTACATCAGGATATATGTAATATGTGAGGAGTACATCAGGGTATATGTAATCTGTGCGGAGAACATCAGGGTATATGTAATCTGTGAGGAGTACATCAGGGTATATGTAAGATGTGAGGAGTACATCAGGGTATATGTAATCTGTGAGGAGTACATCAGGGTATATGTAATATGTGAGGAGTACATCAGGATATATGTAATCTGTGAGGAGTACATCAGGGTATATGTAATATGTGAGGAGTACATCAGGGTATATGTAATCTGTGAGGAGTACATCAGGGTATATGTAATCTGTGAGGAGTACATCAGGGTATATGTAATCTGTGCGGCGTACATCAGGGTAAATGTAATATGTGAGGAGTACATCAGGGTATATGTAATATGTGAGGAGTACATCAGGGTATATGTAAGCTGTGAGGAGTACATCAGGGTATATGTAATCTGTGCGGCGTACATCAGGGTAAATGTAATATGTGCGGAGAACATCAGGGTATATGTAATCTGTGAGGAGTACATCAGGGTATATGTAATATGTGCGGAGTACATCAGGGTATATGTAATATGTGAGGAGTACATCAGGGTATATGTAAGATGTGAGGAGTACATCAGGGTATATGTAATATGTGAGGAGTACATCAGGGTATATGTAAGATGTGAGGAGTACATCAGGGTATATGTAATCTGTGAGGAGTACATCAGGGTATATGTAATATGTAAGGAGTACATCAGGGTATATGTAATCTGTGAGGAGTACATCAGGGTATATGTAATCTGTGAGGAGTACATCAGGGTATATGTAATCTGTGCGGCGTACATCAGGGTAAATGTAATATGTGAGGAGTACATCAGGGTATATGTAATCTGTGAGGAGTACATCAGGGTATATGTAATATGTGAGGAGTACATCAGGGTATATGTAATCTGTGAGGAGTACATCAGGGTATATGTAATCTGTGAGGAGTACATCAGGGTATATGTAATCTGTGAGGAGTACATCAGGGTATATGTAAGATGTGAGGAGTACATTAGGGTATATGTAATCTGTGAGGAGTACATCAGGGTATATGTAAGTTGGGCGGAGTACATCAGGGTATATGTAATCTGTGAGGAGTACATCAGGGTATATGTAATATGTGAGGAGTACATCAGGTTATATGTAATCTGTGAGGAGTACATCAGGGTATATGTAATATGTGAGGAGTACATCAGGGTATATGTAATCTGTGCGGGGTACATCAGGGTATATGTAATATGTGAGGAGTACATCAGGGTATATGTAATATGTGAGGAGTACATCAGGGTATATGTAATATGTGAGGAGTACATCAGGGTATATGTAATATGTGAGGAGTACATCAGGGTATATGCAAGCTGTGAGGAGTACATCAGGGTATATGTAATATGTGAGGAGTACATCAGGGTATATGTAATCTGTAAGGAGTACATCAGGGTATATGTAATATGTGAGGAGTACATCAGGATATATGTAATATGTGAGGAGTACATCAGGGTATATGTAATCTGTGAGGCGTACATCAGGGTATATGTAATCTGTGAGGAGTACATCAGGGTATATGTAATCTGTGAGGAGTACATCAGGGTATATGTAAGATGTGAGGAGTACATCAGGGTATATGTAATATGTGAGGAGTACATCAGGATATATGTAATATGTGAGGAGTACATCAGGGTATATGTAATCTGTGCGGAGAACATCAGGGTATATGTAATCTGTGAGGAGTACATCAGGGTATATGTAAAATGTGAGGAGTACATTAGGGTATATGTAATCTGTGAGGAGTACATCAGGGTATATGTAAGTTGGGCGGAGTACATCAGGGTATATGTAATCTGTGAGGAGTACATCAGGGTATATGTAATATGTGAGGAGTACATCAGGTTATATGTAATCTGTGAGGAGTACATCAGGGTATATGTAATATGTGAGGAGTACATCAGGGTATATGTAATCTGTGAGGAGTACATCAGGTTATATGTAATCTGTGAGGAGTACATCAGGGTATATGTAATATGTGAGGAGTACATCAGGGTATATGTAATCTGTGCGGGGTACATCAGGGTATATGTAATATGTGAGGAGTACATCAGGGTATATGTAATCTGTGAGGAGTACATCAGGGTATATGTAATATGTGAGGAGTACATCAGGATATATGTAATATGTGAGGAGTACATCAGGGTATATGTAATCTGTGAGGAGTACATCAGGGTATATGTAATATGTGAGGAGTACATCAGGGTATATGTAATATGTGAGGAGTACATAAGGTTATATGTAATATGTGAGGAGTACATCAGGGTATATGTAGTCTGTGAGGAGTACATCAGGGTATATGTAATCTGTGAGGAGTACATCAGGGTATATGTAATCTGTGAGGAGTACATCAGGGTATATGTAATCTGTGAGGAGTACATCAGGGTATATGTAATATGTGAAGAGTACATCAGGATATATGTAATATGTGAGGAGTACATCAGGATATATGTAATATGTGAGGAGTACATCAGGTTATATGTAATCTGTGAGGAGTACATCAGGATATATGTAATATGTGAGGAGTACATCAGGGTATATGTAATATGTGAGGAGTACATCAGGGTATATGTAATATGTGAGGAGTACATCAGGGTATATGTAATCTGTGAGGAGTACATCAGGGTATATGTAATCTGTGTGGAGTACATCAGGGTATATGTAATATGTGAGGAGTACATCAGGATATATGTAATATGTGAGGAGTACATCAGGGTATATGTAATCTGTGCGGAGAACATCAGGGTATATGTAATCTGTGAGGAGTACATCAGGGTATATGTAAGCTGTGAGGAGTACATCAGGATATATGTAATATGTGAGGAGTACATCAGGGTATATGTAATCTGTGAGGAGTACATCAGGGTATATGTAATATGTGAGGAGTACATCAGGATATATGTAATCTGTGAGGAGTACATCAGGGTATATGTAATATGTGAGGAGTACATCAGGGTATATGTAATCTGTGAGGAGTACATCAGGGTATATGTAATCTGTGAGGAGTACATCAGGGTATATGTAATCTGTGCGGCGTACATCAGGGTAAATGTAATATGTGAGGAGTACATCAGGGTATATGTAATATGTGAGGAGTACATCAGGGTATATGTAAGCTGTGAGGAGTACATCAGGGTATATGTAATCTGTGCGGCGTACATCAGGGTAAATGTAATATGTGAGGAGTACATCAGGGTATATGTAATATGTGAGGAGTACATCAGGGTATATGTAATCTGTGAGGAGTACATCAGGATATATGTACATCAGTGATATATTCTGCAGATTATTACACCACTGACCTCTCTACAGATCTGCAGAACATTGCTCTGTCCTCTCCACCTCCTGACAGATACAGAGTGATATATTCTGCAGATTATTACACCACTGACCTCTCTACAGATCTGCAGAACATTGCTCTGTCCTCTACACCTCCTGAGAGATACATAGTGATATATTCTGCAGATTATTACACCACTGACCTGTCTACAGATCTGCAGAACATTGCTCTGTCCTCTACTGACAGATACATAGTGATATATTCTGCAGATTATTACAACACTGTCCTCTCTACAGATCTGCAGAACATTGCTCTGTCCTCTACTGACAGATACATAGTGATATATTCTGCAGATTATTACACTACTGACCTCTCTACAGATCTGCAGAACATTGCTCTGTCCTCTACTGACAGATACAGAGTGATATATTCTGCAGATTATTACACCACTGACCTCTCTACAGATCTGCAGAACATTGCTCTGTCCTCTACTGACAGATACATAGTGATATATTCTGCAGATTATTACACCACTGACCTCTCTACAGATCTGCAGAACATTGCTCTGTCCTCTCCACCTCCTGACAGATACATAGTGATATATTCTGCAGATTATTACACCACTGACCTGTCTAGAGATCTGCAGAACATTGCTCTGTCCTCTACTGACAGATACAGAGTGATATATTCTGCAGATTATTACCACTGACCTCTCTACAGATCTGCAGAACATTGCTCTGTCCTCTCCACCTCCTGACAGATACAGATTGATATATTCTGCAGATTATTACACCACTGACCTCTCTACAGATCTGCAGAACATTGCTGTCCTCTACTGACAGATACAGAGTGATATATTCTGCAGATTATTACACCACTGACCTGTCTACAGATCTGCAGAACATTGCTCTGTCCTCTACTGACAGATACAGAGTGATATATTCTGCAGATTATTACACCACTGACCTCTCTACAGATCTGCAGAACATTGCTCTGTCCTCTACTGACAGATACATAGTGATATATTCTGCAGATTATTACACCACTGACCTCTCTAGATATCTGCAGAACATTGCTCTGTCCTCTACTGACAGATACATAGTGATATATTCTGCAGATTATTACACCACTGACCTCCCTAGAGATCTGCAGAACATTGCTCTGTCCTCTACTGACAGATACATAGTGATATATTCTGCAGATTATTACACCACTGACCTGTCTACAGATCTGCAGAACATTGCTCTGTCCTCTCCACCTCCTGACAGATATATAGTGATATATTCTGCAGAGTATTACACCACTGACCTCTCTACAGATCTGCAGAACATTGCTCTGACCTCTACTGACAGATACAGAGTGATATATTCTGCAGATTATTACACCACTGACCTCTCTACAGATCTGCAGAACATTGCTCTGTCCTCTCCACCTCCTGACAGATACAGAGTGATATATTCTGCAGATTATTACACCACTGACCTCTCTAGATATCTGCAGAACATTGCTCTGTCCTCTACTGACAGATACAGAGTGATATATTCTGCAGATTATTACACCACTGACCTCTCTAGAGATCTGCAGAACATTGCTCTGTCCTCTACTGACAGATACATAGTGATATATTCTGCAGATTATTACACCACTGACCTCTCTACAGATCTGCAGAACATTGCTCCTGTATCACATGACAGATATATGGTGATATATTCTGCAGATTATTACACCACTGACCTCTCTACAGATCTGCAGAACATCGCTCCTCTACCTCCTGACAGATACAGAGTGATATATCCTGCAGATTATTACACCACTGACCTCTCTAGATATCTGCAGAACATTGCTCTGTCCTCTACTGACAGATACAGAGTGATATATTCTGCAGATTATTACACCACTGACCTCTCTAGAGATCTGCAGAACATTGCTCTGTCCTCTACTGACAGATACATAGTGATATATTCTGCAGATTATTACACCACTGACCTCTCTACAGATCTGCAGAACATTGCTCCTGTATCACATGACAGATATATGGTGATATATTCTGCAGATTATTACACCACTGACCTCTCTAGATATCTGCAGAACATTGCTCTGTCCTCTACTGACAGATACAGAGTGATATATTCTGCAGATTATTACACCACTACCCTCTCTACAGAGCTGCAGAACATTGCTCTGTCCTCTCCACCTCCTGACAGATACAGAGTGATATATTCTGCAGATTATTACACCACTGACCTCTCTACAGATCTGCAGAACATTGCTCTGTCCTCTACTGACAGATACATAGTGATATATTCTGCAGATTATTACACCACTGACCTCTCTACAGATCTGCAGAACATTGCTCTGTCCTCTCCACCTCCTGACAGATACATAGTGATGTATTCTGCAGATTATTACACCACTGACCTCTATACAGATCTGCAGAACATTGCTCTGTCCTCTTCACCTCCTGACAGATACAGAGTGATATATTCTGCAGATTATTACACCACTGACCTCTCTACAGATCTGCAGAACATTGCTCTGTCCTCTACTGACAGATACAGAGTGATATATTCTGCAGATTATTACACCACTGACCTCTCTACAGATCTGCAGAACATTGCTCTGTCCTCTACTGACAGATACATAGTGATATATTCTGCAGATTATTACAATACTGTCCTCTCTACAGATCTGCAGAACATTGCTCTGTCCTCTACTGACAGATACATAGTGATATATTCTGCAGATTATTACACCACTGACCTCTCTACAGATCTGCAGAACATTGCTCTGTCCTCTACTGACAGATACAGAGTGATATATTCTGCAGATTATTACACCACTGACCTCTCTACAGATCTGCAGAACATTGCTCTGTCCTCTCCACCTCCTGACAGATACATAGTGATATATTCTGCAGATTATTACACCACTGACCTCTCTAGAGATCTGCAGAACATTGCTCTGTCCTCTACTGACAGATACATAGTGATATATTCTGCAGATTATTACACCACTGACCTCTCTACAGATCTGCAGAACATTGCTCTGTCCTCTACTGACAGATACATAGTGATATATTCTGCAGATTATTACAACACTGTCCTCTCTACAGATCTGCAGAACATTGCTCTGTCCTCTACTGACAGATACATAGTGATATATTCTGCAGATTATTACACCACTGACCTCTCTACAGATCTGCAGAACATTGCTCTGTCCTCTACTGACAGATACAGAGTGATATATTCTGAAGATTATTACACCACTGACCTCTCTACAGATCTGCAGAACATTGCTCTGTCCTCTCCACCTCCTGACAGATACATAGTGATATATTCTGCAGATTATTACACCACTGACCTCTCTAGAGATCTGCAGAACATTGCTCTGTCCTCTACTGACAGATACATAGTGATATATTCTGCAGATTATTACACCACTGACCTCTCTACAGATCTGCAGAACATTGCTCTGTCCTCTACTGACAGATACATAGTGATATATTCTGCAGATTATTACACCACTGACCTGTCTACAGATCTGCAGAACATTGCTCCTGTATCACATGACAGATACAGAGTGATATATTCTGCAGATTATTACACCACTGACCTCTCTACAGATCTGCAGAACATTGCTCTGTCCTCTCCACCTCCTGACAGATACATAGTGATATATTCTGCAGATTATTACACCACTGACCTGTCTAGAGATCTGCACAACATTGCTCTGTCCTCTACTGACAGATACAGAGTGATATATTCTGCAGATTATTACACCACTGACCTCTCTACAGATCTGCAGAACATTGCTCTGTCCTCTACTGACAGATACATAGTGATATATTCTGCAGATTATTACACCACTGACCTCTCTACAGATCTGCAGAACATTGCTCCTCTACCTCCTGATAGATACAGAGTGATATATTCTGCAGATTATTACACCACTGACCTCTCTACAGATCTGCAGAACATTGCTCTGTCCTCTCCACCTCCTGACAGATACATAGTGATATATTCTGCAGATTATTACACCACTGACCTCTCTACAGATCTGCAGAACATTGCTCTGTCCTCTACTGACAGATACAGAGTGATATATTCTGCAGATTATTACACCACTGACCTCTCTACAGATCTGCAGAACATTGCTCTGTCCTCTCCACCTCCTGACAGATACATAGTGATATATTCTGCAGATTATTACCACTGACCTCTCTACAGATCTGCAGAACATTGCTCTGTCCTCTCCACCTCCTGACAGATACAGAGTGATATATTCTTCAGATTATTACACCACTGACCTCTCTACAGATCTGCAGAACATTGCTCTGTCCTCTACTGACAGATACAGAGTGATATATTCTGCAGATTATTACACCACTGACCTCTCTAGATATCTGCAGAACATTGCTCTGTCCTCTACTGACAGATACAGAGTGATATATTCTGCAGATTATTACACCACTGACCTCTCTACAGATCTGCAGAACATTGCTCTGTCCTCTACTGACAGATACATAGTGATATATTCTGCAGATTATTACACCACTGACCTGTCTACAGATCTGCAGAACATTGCTCTGTCCTCTCCACCTCCTGACAGATACAGAGTGATATATTCTGCAGATTATTACACCACTGACCTCTCTAGAGATCTGCAGAACATTGCTCTGTCCTCTACTGACAGATACATAGTGATATATTCTGCAGATTATTACACCACTGACCTGTCTACAGATCTGCAGAACATTGCTCTGTCCTCTCCACCTCCTGACAGATATATAGTGATATATTCTGCAGAGTATTACACCACTGACCTCTCTACAGATCTGCAGAACATTGCTCTGTCCTCTACTGACAGATACAGAGTGATATATTCTGCAGATTATTACACCACTGACCTCTCTACAGATCTGCAGAACATTGCTCTGTCCTCTCCACCTCCTGACAGATACAGAGTGATATATTCTGCAGATTATTACACCACTGACCTCTCTAGATATCTGCAGAACATTGCTCTGTCCTCTACTGACAGATACAGAGTGATATATTCTGCAGATTATTACACCACTGACCTCTCTACAGATCTGCAGAACATTGCTCTGTCCTCTACTGACAGATACAGAGTGATATATTCTGCAGAGTATTACACCACTGACCTCTCTACAGAACTGCAGAACATTGCTCCTGTATCACATGACAGATATATGGTGATATATTCTGCAGATTATTACACCACTGACCTCTCTAGATATCTGCAGAACATTGCTCTGTCCTCTACTGACAGATACAGAGTGATATATTCTGCAGATTATTACACCACTGACCTCTCTACAGATCTGCAGAACATTGCTCTGTCCTCTACTGACAGATACATAGTGATATATTCTGCAGATTATTACACCACTGACCTCTACAGATCTGCAGAACATTGCTCTGTCCTCTACTGACAGATACATAGTGATATATTCTGCAGATTATTACACCACTGTCCTCTCTAGATATCTGCAGAACATTGCTCTGTCCTCTCCACCTCCTGACAGATACAGAGTGATATATTCTGCAGATTATTACACCACTGACTTCTCTACAGATCTGCAGAACATTGCTCTGTCCTCTACTGACAGATACATAGTGATATATTCTGCAGATTATTACACCACTGACCTGTCTACAGATCTGCAGAACATTGCTCTGTCCTCTCCACCTCCTGACAGATATATAGTGATATATTCTGCAGAGTATTACACCACTGACCTCTCTAGAGATCTGCAGAACATTGCTCTGTCCTCTACTGACAGATACAGAGTGATATATTCTGCAGATTATTACACCACTGACCTCTCTACAGATCTGCAGAACATTGCTCTGTCCTCTCCACCTCCTGACAGATACAGAGTGATATATTCTGCAGATTATTACACCACTGACCTCTCTACAGATCTGCAGAACATTGCTCTGTCCTCTACTGACAGATACAGAGTGATATATTCTGCAGATTATTACACCACTGACCTCTCTACAGATCTGCAGAACATTGCTCTGTCCTCTACTGACATACATAGTGATATATTCTGCAGATTATTACACCACTGACCTCTCTAGATATCTGCAGAACATTGCTCTGTCCTCTACTGACAGATACAGAGTGATATATTCTGCAGATTATTACACCACTGACCTCTCTAGAGATCTGCAGAACATTGCTCTGTCCTCTACTGACAGATACATAGTGATATATTCTGCAGATTATTACACCACTGACCTCTCTACAGATCTGCAGAACATCGCTCCTCTACCTCCTGACAGATACAGAGTGATATATTCTGCAGATTATTACACCACTGACCTCTCTAGATATCTGCAGAACATTGCTCTGTCCTCTACTAACAGATACAGAGTGATATATTCTGCAGATTATTACACCACTGACCTCTCTACAGATCTGCAGAACATTGCTCTGTCCTCTACTGACAGATACATAGTGATATATTCTGCAGATTATTACACCACTGACCTCTCTACAGATCTGCAGAACATTGCTCCTGTATCACATGACAGATATATGGTGATATATTCTGCAGATTATTACACCACTGACCTCTCTAGATATCTGCAGAACATTGCTCTGTCCTCTACTGACAGATACAGAGTGATATATTCTGCAGATTATTACACCACTACCCTCTCTACAGATCTGCAGAACATTGCTCTGTCCTCTCCACCTCCTGACAGATATATAGTGATATAATCTGCAGAGTATTACACCACTGACCTCTCTACAGATCTGCAGAACATTGCTCCTGTATCACATGACAGATATATGGTGATATATTCTGCAGATTATTACACCACTGACCTCTCTAGATATCTGCAGAACATTGCTCTGTCCTCTACTGACAGATACATAGTGATATATTCTGCAGATTATTACACCACTGACCTCTCTACAGATCTGCAAAACATTGCTCTGTCCTCTACTGACAGATACAGAGTGATATATTCTGCAGATTATTACACCACTGACCTCTCTAGAGATCTGCAGAACATTGCTCTGTCCTCTCCACCTCCTGACAGATACATAGTGATATATTCTGCAGATTATTACACCACTGACCTCTCTACAGATCTGCAGAACATTGCTCTGTCCTCTACTGACAGATACATAGTGATATATTCTGCAGATTATTACAACACTGTCCTCTCTACAGATCTGCAGAACATTGCTCTGTCCTCTACTGACAGATACAGAGTGATATATTCTGCAGATTATTACACCACTGACCTCTCTACAGATCTGCAGAACATTGCTCTGTCCTCTACTGACAGATACATAGTGATATATTCTGCAGATTATTACACCACTGACCTCTCTACAGATCTGCAGACCATTGCTCTGTCCTCTACTGACAGATACAGAGTGATATATTCTGCAGATTATTACACCACTGACCTCTCTACAGATCTGCAGAACATTGCTCTGTCCTCTACTGACAGATACATAGTGATATATTCTGCAGATTATTACACCACTGACCTGTCTACAGATCTGCAGAACATTGCTCCTGTATCACATGACAGATACAGAGTGATATATTCTGCAGATTATTACACCACTGACCTCTCTACAGATCTGCAGAACATTGCTCTGTCCTCTCCACCTCCTGACAGATACATAGTGATATATTCTGCAGATTATTACACCACTGACCTGTCTAGAGATCTGCAGAACATTGCTCTGTCCTCTACTGACAGATACAGAGTGATATATTCTGCAGATTATTACCACTGACCTCTCTACAGATCTGCAGAACATTGCTCTGTCCTCTACTGACAGATACAGAGTGATATATTCTGCAGATTATTACACCACTGACCTCTCTACAGACCTGCAGAACATTGCTCTGTCCTCTCCACCTCCTGACAGATACAGAGTGATATATTCTGCAGATTATTACACCACTGACCTGTCTAGAGATCTGCAGAACATTGCTCTGTCCTCTACTGACAGATACAGAGTGATATATTCTGCAGATTATTACCACTGACCTCTCTACAGATCTGCAGAACATTGCTCTGTCCTCTACTGACAGATACAGAGTGATATATTCTGCAGATTATTACCACTGACCTCTCTACAGATCTGCAGAACATTGCTCTGTCCTCTACTGACAGATACAGAGTGATATATTCTGCAGATTATTACACCACTGACCTCTCTACAGATCTGCAGAACATTGCTCTGTCCTCTACTGACAGATACAGAGTGATATATTCTGCAGATTATTACACCACTGACCTCTCTAGAGATCTGCAGAACATTGCTCTGTCCTCTACTGACAGATACAGAGTGATATATTCTGCAGATTATTACACCACTGACCTCTACAGATCTGCAGAACATTGCTCTGTCCTCTCCACCTCCTGACAGATACAGAGTGATATATTCTGCAGATTATTACACCACTGACCTGTCTAGAGATCTGCAGAACATTGCTCTGTCCTCTACTGACAGATACAGAGTGATATATTCTGCAGATTATTACACCACTGTCCTCTCTACAGATCTGCAGAACATTGCTCCTGTATCACATGACAGATATATGGTGATATATTCTGCAGATTATTACACCACTGACCTCTCTAGAGATCTGCAGAACATTGCTCTGTCCTCTACTGACAGATACATAGTGATATATTCTGCAGATTATTACACCACTGACCTCTCTACAGATCTGCAGAACATTGCTCTGTCCTCTACTGACAGATACAGAGTGATATATTCTGCAGAGTATTACACCACTGACCTCTCTACAGATCTGCAGAACATTGCTCCTGTATCACATGACAGATATATGGTGATATATTCTGCAGATTATTACACCACTGACCTCTCTAGATATCTGCAGAACATTGCTCTGTCCTCTACTGACAGATACAGAGTGATATATTCTGCAGATTATTACACCACTGACCTCTCTACAGATCTGCAGAACATTGCTCTGTCCTCTACTGACAGATACATAGTGATATATTCTGCAGATTATTACACCACTGACCTCTACAGATCTGCAGAACATTGCTCTGTCCTCTACTGACAGATACATAGTGATATATTCTGCAGAGTATTACACCACTGACCTCTCTAGATATCTGCAGAACATTGCTCTGTCCTCTACTGACAGATACAGAGTGATATATTCTGCAGAGTATTACACCACTGTCCTCTCTAGATATCTGCAGAACATTGCTCTGTCCTCTACTGACAGATACAGAGTGATATATTCTGCAGATTATTACACCACTGACCTCTCTAGATATCTGCAGAACATTGCTCTGTCCTCTCCACCTCCTGACAGATACAGAGTGATATATTCTGCAGATTATTACACCACTGACCTCTCTAGATATCTGCAGAACATTGCTCTGTCCTCTCCACCTCCTGACAGATACATAGTGATATATTCTGCAGAGTATTACACCTATAACCTTCGGACCCCCATAGAACACAGGTTCCCTGGATAAATTCCCCAATCTAGAAATGAAAACACTAAAAATGGTAAAAATAAATCTGTTTATTATAGAATCTGGTAGAATTTCTGTGCGGTTTTCTGTGTCTCCGGCCCTTTAACATGCGATGATCGGTGAGATGAAGAGGGGGAGGGTCCTTCTTCACCCGTGGATATGGCCGCCAGTCCACCCTTACACAGCTCGATCCTGGATCAGAAGAAACCGGAAACGTTTTTCATATTTTTCAAAGTCGGATCCTAGAAAAGGAAAAAATACAAATAAGCAAAAAAATTCACAAAACCTTCACCACAAGGAGAAGATGAAGACGAGCGGAAGACGTCAGACTTACCGGATCTCGCGTCTGCTCATCACTGGAGGAGTCTTGATGGGAATTTCAGATGGTTTAGGTGGTAAAGGCCACGATGTTGGGGTGACAACTGCAAAACAAACCAGAAATTCAGTGTCCAGGCGGCTGTAGAAGAGTCGTGAGGTGAGAAGATCATCAGTGGACGGCACTTACCTCACCTAAAGATGGTAAATGGGCCCCGAGCGGCAGATGGAAATAAGATGGCCGCTATCTCTCCCGGGGGTTGGGGGCCCTGATGGTAAATGGGCCCCAAGTGGCAGATGTTACTAAAATGGCCACTTTCTCTTTCGGGGGTTGGAGGCCCTGATGTTAACCGTAGCCCCCGAAAGGTCGTCCATCTCCACATCAGGAGCTGGAAATTGGCGTCCGCCAACCTCCATCTTCCCATCCTCCATCTCCACGTCCTCTGGAAACTGGCGTCCGCCAACCTCCATCTTCCTGTCCTCCTCCTCCATCTCCACGTCCTCTGGAAACTGGCGTCCGCCAGCCTCCATCTTCTCATCCTCCTCCTCCATCTCCACGTCCTCCGGAAATTGGCGTCCGCCAACCTCCATCTTCTCTACAACACTCATCATTGGAAACATCACCATCCTCCTCCTCTTCATATGAGACACGTCCATGACGAGAGCCAGCAAGAGAAACTGACACCGCGGTCAATGTGTGACCCCAATTTATAAACTTGATGATGTCACAACCTGAGGGCCATTATGTGCAAACGGAACACATGCAGATCACAGGCCCCGCCCTTCACATGACATCACGCTCAGATTCTCTAGAGGACGTCACGCTCAGAGAAATAGAATCTGCCCACATTCTAGATGACATCACAACAAGCGTATCCCAGTGAACCGTTACAACAGAGCGGCCATTTATAACGTAATATGGTAGAAGAATACAGACAGTCGGGGGTTTTAAATAAAACATTTTTACACCGTTCACTGTGTGAGTCAAATAATGCTATATTGTAATAGTTCCGGACTTTTACCGATGCAGCGATACCAA
>NW_027463340.1:0-5000 GCF_050947455.1 Rhinoderma darwinii | reverse complement strand
TTCATGTATTTCGATACTTAGCTCTGCGGCCGCACAGCTCAGTATAGTAACACATGAATGTATGAGAGCGGGGCTGCGGCTGTGTGATAGTCATTGCCCGGCTCCTGAGTCATGACGAGTGCGCGGGGTCAGGATGATGCGATGCGGCCAGCGCTGCACTAATGATTGCCGGCACTGAAGACAGAACATGGCGGGCGCGCTGCAAAACACCCCCATGTTCTGTCTTCAGTGCCTGCACCGCCGCTTATTATAGTGCAGCGCCGGCCGCATCACCTCATGCTGACAGCGCTCTCACTTATGTCAGGAGCGGGGCAATGGTTGTATTACACAGCCACAGCCCCCCTCTATAACGGCGGAGATCAGAGAAACCTCTCATCTCCGCCGCTATTCCCCTGAATGCTGCGATCACAGCGGACTGCAGCATTCAGGAGAAAGGGAGATGCCCCTTGGATCGCATCGCAGGAATCCCTGTGACGCGATTGAGGGACATACCATATATGGGCAGACAGCCCAGGGTCCATTGAAGGACCCCAGGGCTGTCCTACCATATTTCCTGTTGTTAGGGCATATTGAGGTATGTCCTAACAGCTGCCTGTGTACTATCAGTGCACAGGCTAATATACTGGTATGTAGATATATGCCTGTGTACTATCAGTATACAGATATCTGCCTGTGTACTATCAGTATATAGATATATGCCTGTGTACTATCAGTATATAGATATATGCCTGTGTATTATCAGTGTATAGATATATGCCTGTGTACTATCAGTGTATAGATATATGCCTGTGTGCTATCAGTATATAGATATATGGCTGTGTACTAATATATGCCTGTGTTCTATCAGTGTATAGATATATGCCTGTGTGCTATCAGTATATAGATATATGCCTGTGTGCTATCAGTATATAGATATATGCCTGTGTACTATCAGTATATAGATATATGCCTGTGTACTATCAGTATATAGATATATGCCTGTGTACTATCAGTATATAGATATATGCCTGTGTACTATCAGTATATAGATATATGCCTGTGTACTATCAGTATATAGATATATGCCTGTGTACTATCAGTATATAGATATATGCCTGTGTACTATCAGTATATAGATATATGCCTGTGTACTATCAGTATATAGATATATGCCTGTGTACTATCAGTATATAGATATATGCCTGTGTACTATCAGTATATAGATATATGCCTGTGTACTATCAGTATATAGATATATGCCTGTGTACTATCAGTATATAGATGTATGCCTGTGTACTATCAGTATATAGATATATGCCTGTGTACTATCAGTATATAGATGTATGCCTGTGTACTATCAGTATATAGATATATGCCTGTGTACTATCAGTATATAGATATATGCCTGTGTACTATCAGTATATAGATATATGCCTGTGTACTATCAGTATATAGATATATGCCTGTGTACTATCAGTATATAGATATATGCCTGTGTACTATCAGTATATAGATATATGCCTGTGTGCTATCAGTATATAGATATATGGCTGTGTGCTATCAGTATATAGATATATGCCTGTGTGCTATCAGTATATAGATATATGCCTGTGTACTATCAGTATATAGATATATGGCTGTGTGCTATCAGTATATAGATATATGCCTGTGTGCTATCAGTATATAGATATATGCCTGTGTACTATCAGTATATAGATATATGCCTGTGTGCTATCAGTATATAGATATATGCCTGTGTACTATCAGTATATAGATATATGCCTGTGTACTATCAGTATATAGATATATGCCTGTGTACTATCAGTATATAGATATATGGCTGTGTACTATCAGTATATAGATATATGCCTGTGTACTATCAGTATATAGATATATGCCTCTGTACTATCAGTATATAGATATATGCCTGTGTGCTATCAGTATATAGATATGTGCCTGTGTACTATCAGTATATAGATATATGCCTCTGTGCTATCAGTATATAGATATATGCCTGTGTACTATCAGTATATAGATATATGCCTGTGTACTATCAGTATATAGATATACGCCTGTGTACTATCAGTATATAGATATACGCCTGTGTGCTATCAGTATATAGATATATGCCTGTGTACTATCAGTATATAGATATATGCCTGTGTACTATCAGTATATAGATATATGGCTGTGTGCTATCAGTATATAGATATATGCCTGTGTACTATCAGTATATAGATATATGCCTGTGTACTATCAGTATATAGATATATGCCTGTGTGCTATCAGTATATAGATATATGCCTGTGTGTTATCAGTATATAGATATATGCCTGTGTACTATCAGTATATAGATATATGCCTGTGTACTATCAGTATATAGATATATGCCTGTGTGCTATCAGTATATAGATATATGCCTGTGTACTATCAGTATATAGATATATGCCTGTGTACTATCAGTATATAGATATATGCCTGTGTACTATCAGTATATAGATATATGCCTGTGTACTATCAGTATATAGATATATGCCTGTGTACTATCAGTATATAGATATATGCCTGTGTACTATCAGTATATAGATATATGCCTGTGTACTATCAGTATATAGATATATGACTGTGTACTATCAGTATATAGATATATGCCTGTGTGCTATCAGTATATAGATATATGCCTGTGTACTATCAGTATATAGATATATGCCTGTGTACTATCAGTATATAGATATATGCCTGTGTGCTATCAGTATATAGATATATGGCTGTGTGCTATCAGTATATAGATATATGCCTGTGTGCTATCAGTATATAGATATATGCCTGTGTACTATCAGTATATAGATATATGCCTGTGTGCTATCAGTATATAGATATATGCCTGTGTGCTATCAGTATATAGATATATGCCTGTGTACTATCAGTATATAGATATAGGCCTGTGTACTATCAGTATATAGATATATGCCTGTGTACTATCAGTATATAGATATATGCCTCTGTACTATCAGTATATAGATATATGCCTGTGTGCTATCAGTATATAGATATGTGTCTGTGTACTATCAGTATATAGATATATGCATGTGTGCTATCAGTATATAGATGTATGCCTGTGTACTATCAGTATATAGATATATGCCTGTGTACTATCAGTATATAGATATATGCCTGTGTACTATCAGTATATAGATATATGCCTGTGTGCTATCAGTATATAGATGTATGCCTGTGTACTATCAGTATATAGATATATGCCTGTGTACTATCAGTATATAGATATATGCCTGTGTACTATCAGTATATAGATATATGCCTGTGTGCTATCAGTATATAGATATACGCCTGTGTACTATCAGTATATAGATGTATGCCTGTGTACTATCAGTATATAGATATACGCCTGTGTACTATCAGTATATAGATATACGCCTGTGTGCTATCAGTATATAGATATATGCCTGTGTACTATCAGTATATAGATATACGCCTGTGTTCTATCAGTATATAGATATATGGCTGTGTGCTATCAGTATATAGATATATGCCTGTGTACTATCAGTATATAGATATATGCCTGTGTGCTATCAGTATATAGATATATGCCTGTGTACTATCAGTATATAGATATATGCCTGTGTGCTATCAGTATATAGATATATGCCTGTGTACTATCAGTATATAGATATATGCCTGTGTACTATCAGTATATAGATATATGCCTGTGTGCTATCAGTATATAGATATATGCCTGTGTACTATCAGTATATAGATATATGCCTGTGTACTATCAGTATATAGATATATGCCTGTGTACTATCAGTGTATAGATATATGCCTGTGTACTATCAGTGTATAGATATATGCCTGTGTACTATCAGTATATAGATATATGCCTGTGTACTATCAGTGTATAGATATATGCCTGTGTACTATCAGTATATAGATATATGCCTGTGTACTATCAGTATATAGATGTATGCCTGTGTACTATCAGTGTATAGATATATGCCTGTGTACTATCAGTATATAGATATATGCCTGTGTGCTATCAGTATATAGATATATGCCTGTGTGCTATCAGTATATAGATATATGCCTGTGTACTATCAGTGTATAGATATATGTCTGTGTACTATCAGTATATAGATATATGCCTGTGTGCTATCAGTATATAGATATATGCCTGTGTACTATCAGTGTATAGATATATGCCTGTGTACTATCAGTATATAGATATACGCCTGTGTACTATCAGTATATAGATATACGCCTGTGTGCTATCAGTATATAGATATACGCCTGTGTACTATCAGTATATAGATATACGCCTGTGTACTATCAGTATATAGATATATATGGCTGTGTGCTATCAGTATATAGATATATGCCTGTTTACTATCAGTATATAGATATATGCCTGTGTGCTATCAGTATATAGATATATGCCTGTGTACTATCAGTATATAGATATATGCCTGTGTGCTATCAGTATATAGATATATGCCTGTGTACTATCAGTATATAGATATATGCCTGTGTACTATCAGTATATAGATATATGCCTGTGTGCTATCAGTATATAGATATATGCCTGTGTACTATCAGTATATAGATATATGCCTGTGTACTATCAGTATATAGATATATGCCTGTGTACTATCAGTGTATAGATATATGCCTGTGTACTATCAGTGTATAGATATATGCCTGTGTACTATCAGTATATAGATATATGCCTGTGTACTATCAGTATATAGATATATGCCTGTGTACTATCAGTATATAGATATATGCCTGTGTACTATCAGTGTATAGATATATGCCTGTGTACTATCAGTATATAGATGTATGCCTGTGTACTATCAGTATATAGATGTATGCCTGTGTACTATCAGTGTATAGATATATGCCTGTGTACTATCAGTATATAGATATATGCCTGTGTGCTATCAGTATATAGATATATGCCTGTGTGCTATCAGTATATAGATATATGCCTGTGTGCTATCAGTATA
>NW_027463339.1:0-32875 GCF_050947455.1 Rhinoderma darwinii | reverse complement strand
GAAACATGGTTCTTTTACTGCCAGCCGCGAAAGCGAAAATAACCAAGATCGAGCGTCTAGGATTTACTTGTCAATAACTCGCCTGGGAAACATCCAGAGAAGTCAAACACAGTGCTCCTATACTAATTGCCTGGCGCTGAGACGAATGCCGCCAAGATCGAGCGTCTAGGACTTACGGTTCAAGAATTAGCTTTAGAAACATTTGCCTTAGGAACATGCAGAGAAGTCCAAGATAGTGTTTTTTAGACTGGCTGCCACGAGCTGAATCGAATGCAGCCAAGAGCGAGCGTCTAGGACTTACGGTTCAGGAGTTATTCACAGAAACATGGTTCTGAACATGCTGCCAATTGCTCGCCTGGGAAACATGCAGAGAAGTCCAAGATAGTGTTTTTTAGACTGGCTGCCACGAGCTGAATCGAATGCAGCCAAGAGCGAGCGTCTAGGACTTACGGTTCAGGAGTTATTCACAGAAACATGGTTCTGAAAATGCTGCCAATTGCTCGCCTGGGAAACAAGCAGAGAAGTCCAAGATAGTGTTTTTTAGACTGGCTGCCACGAGCTGAATCGAATGCAGCCAAGAGCGAGCGTCTAGGACTTACGGTTCAGGAGTTATTCACAGAAACATGGTTCTTTTACTGCCAGCCGCGAAAGCGAAAATAACCAAGATCGAGCGTCTAGGATTTACTTGTCAATAACTCGCCTGGGAAACATCCAGAGAAGTCAAACACAGTGCTCCTATACTAATTGCGTGGCGCTGAGACGAATGCCGCCAAGATCGAGCGTCTAGGACTTACGGTTCAAGAATTAGCTTTAGAAACATTTGCCTTAGGAACATGCAGAGAAGTCCAAGATAGTGTTTTTTAGACTGGCTGCCACGAGCTGAATCGAATGCAGCCAAGAGCGAGCGTCTAGGACTTACGGTTCAGGAGTTATTCACAGAAACATGGTTCTGAACATGCTGCCAATTGCTCGCCTGGGAAACATGCAGAGAAGTCCAAGATAGTGTTTTTTAGACTGGCTGCCACGAGCTGAATCGAATGCAGCCAAGAGCGAGCGTCTAGGACTTACGGTTCAGGAGTTATTCACAGAAACATGGTTCTGAACATGCTGCCAATTGCTCGCCTGGGAAACATGCAGAGAAGTCCAAGATAGTGTTTTTTAGACTGGCTGCCACGAGCTGAATCGAATGCAGCCAAGAGCGAGCGTCTAGGACTTACGGTTCAGGAGTTATTCACAGAAACATGGTTCTTTTACTGCCAGCCGCGAAAGCGAAAATAACCAAGATCGAGCGTCTAGGATTTACTTGTCAATAACTCGCCTGGGAAACATCCAGAGAAGTCAAACACAGTGCTCCTATACTAATTGCGTGGCGCTGAGACGAATGCCGCCAAGATCGAGCGTCTAGGACTTACGGTTCAAGAATTAGCTTTAGAAACATTTGCCTTAGGAACATGCAGAGAAGTCCAAGATAGTGTTTTTTAGACTGGCTGCCACGAGCTGAATCGAATGCAGCCAAGAGCGAGCGTCTAGGACTTACGGTTCAGGAGTTATTCACAGAAACATGGTTCTGAACATGCTGCCAATTGCTCGCCTGGGAAACATGCAGAGAAGTCCAAGATAGTGTTTTTTAGACTGGCTGCCACGAGCTGAATCGAATGCAGCCAAGAGCGAGCGTCTAGGACTTACGGTTCAGGAGTTATTCACAGAAACATGGTTCTGAACATGCTGCCAATTGCTCGCCTGGGAAACATGCAGAGAAGTCCAAGATAGTGTTTTTTAGACTGGCTGCCACGAGCTGAATCGAATGCAGCCAAGAGCGAGCGTCTAGGACTTACGGTTCAGGAGTTATTCACAGAAACATGGTTCTGAACATGCTGCCAATTGCTCGCCTGGGAAACAAGCAGAGAAGTCCAAGATAGTGTTTTTTAGACTGGCTGCCACGAGCTGAATCGAATGCAGCCAAGAGCGAGCGTCTAGGACTTACGGTTCAGGAGTTATTCACAGAAACATGGTTCTTTTACTGCCAGCCGCGAAAGCGAAAATAACCAAGATCGAGCGTCTAGGATTTACTTGTCAATAACTCGCCTGGGAAACATCCAGAGAAGTCAAACACAGTGCTCCTATACTAATTGCCTGGCGCTGAGACGAATGCCGCCAAGATCGAGCGTCTAGGACTTACGGTTCAAGAATTAGCTTTAGAAACATTTGCCTTAGGAACATGCAGAGAAGTCCAAGATAGTGTTTTTTAGACTGGCTGCCACGAGCTGAATCGAATGCAGCCAAGAGCGAGCGTCTAGGACTTACGGTTCAGGAGTTATTCACAGAAACATGGTTCTGAACATGCTGCCAATTGCTCGCCTGGGAAACATGCAGAGAAGTCCAAGATAGTGTTTTTTAGACTGGCTGCCACGAGCTGAATCGAATGCAGCCAAGAGCGAGCGTCTAGGACTTACGGTTCAGGAGTTATTCACAGAAACATGGTTCTTTTACTGCCAGCCGCGAAAGCGAAAATAACCAAGATCGAGCGTCTAGGATTTACTTGTCAATAACTCGCCTGGGAAACATCCAGAGAAGTCAAACACAGTGCTCCTATACTAATTGCCTGGCGCTGAGACGAATGCCGCCAAGATCGAGCGTCTAGGACTTACGGTTCAAGAATTAGCTTTAGAAACATTTGCCTTAGGAACATGCAGAGAAGTCCAAGATAGTGTTTTTTAGACTGGCTGCCACGAGCTGAATCGAATGCAGCCAAGAGCGAGCGTCTAGGACTTACGGTTCAGGAGTTATTCACAGAAACATGGTTCTGAACATGCTGCCAATTGCTCGCCTGGGAAACATGCAGAGAAGTCCAAGATAGTGTTTTTTAGACTGGCTGCCACGAGCTGAATCGAATGCAGCCAAGAGCGAGCGTCTAGGACTTACGGTTCAGGAGTTATTCACAGAAACATGGTTCTGAACATGCTGCCAATTGCTCGCCTGGGAAACATGCAGAGAAGTCCAAGATAGTGTTTTTTAGACTGGCTGCCACGAGCTGAATCGAATGCAGCCAAGAGCGAGCGTCTAGGACTTACGGTTCAGGAGTTATTCACAGAAACATGGTTCTGAACATGCTGCCAATTGCTCGCCTGGGAAACATGCAGAGAAGTCCAAGATAGTGTTTTTTAGACTGGCTGCCACGAGCTGAATCGAATGCAGCCAAGAGCGAGCGTCTAGGACTTACGGTTCAGGAGTTATTCACAGAAACATGGTTCTGAAAATGCTGCCAATTGCTCGCCTGGGAAACAAGCAGAGAAGTCCAAGATAGTGTTTTTTAGACTGGCTGCCACGAGCTGAATCGAATGCAGCCAAGAGCGAGCGTCTAGGACTTACGGTTCAGGAGTTATTCACAGAAACATGGTTCTTTTACTGCCAGCCGCGAAAGCGAAAATAACCAAGATCGAGCGTCTAGGATTTACTTGTCAATAACTCGCCTGGGAAACATCCAGAGAAGTCAAACACAGTGCTCCTATACTAATTGCGTGGCGCTGAGACGAATGCCGCCAAGATCGAGCGTCTAGGACTTACGGTTCAAGAATTAGCTTTAGAAACATTTGCCTTAGGAACATGCAGAGAAGTCCAAGATAGTGTTTTTTAGACTGGCTGCCACGAGCTGAATCGAATGCAGCCAAGAGCGAGCGTCTAGGACTTACGGTTCAGGAGTTATTCACAGAAACATGGTTCTGAACATGCTGCCAATTGCTCGCCTGGGAAACATGCAGAGAAGTCCAAGATAGTGTTTTTTAGACTGGCTGCCACGAGCTGAATCGAATGCAGCCAAGAGCGAGCGTCTAGGACTTACGGTTCAGGAGTTATTCACAGAAACATGGTTCTGAACATGCTGCCAATTGCTCGCCTGGGAAACATGCAGAGAAGTCCAAGATAGTGTTTTTTAGACTGGCTGCCACGAGCTGAATCGAATGCAGCCAAGAGCGAGCGTCTAGGACTTACGGTTCAGGAGTTATTCACAGAAACATGGTTCTGAACATGCTGCCAATTGCTCGCCTGGGAAACAAGCAGAGAAGTCCAAGATAGTGTTTTTTAGACTGGCTGCCACGAGCTGAATCGAATGCAGCCAAGAGCGAGCGTCTAGGACTTACGGTTCAGGAGTTATTCACAGAAACATGGTTCTTTTACTGCCAGCCGCGAAAGCGAAAATAACCAAGATCGAGCGTCTAGGATTTACTTGTCAATAACTCGCCTGGGAAACATCCAGAGAAGTCAAACACAGTGCTCCTATACTAATTGCGTGGCGCTGAGACGAATGCCGCCAAGATCGAGCGTCTAGGACTTACGGTTCAAGAATTAGCTTTAGAAACATTTGCCTTAGGAACATGCAGAGAAGTCCAAGATAGTGTTTTTTAGACTGGCTGCCACGAGCTGAATCGAATGCAGCCAAGAGCGAGCGTCTAGGACTTACGGTTCAGGAGTTATTCACAGAAACATGGTTCTGAACATGCTGCCAATTGCTCGCCTGGGAAACATGCAGAGAAGTCCAAGATAGTGTTTTTTAGACTGGCTGCCACGAGCTGAATCGAATGCAGCCAAGAGCGAGCGTCTAGGACTTACGGTTCAGGAGTTATTCACAGAAACATGGTTCTGAACATGCTGCCAATTGCTCGCCTGGGAAACATGCAGAGAAGTCCAAGATAGTGTTTTTTAGACTGGCTGCCACGAGCTGAATCGAATGCAGCCAAGAGCGAGCGTCTAGGACTTACGGTTCAGGAGTTATTCACAGAAACATGGTTCTTTTACTGCCAGCCGCGAAAGCGAAAATAACCAAGATCGAGCGTCTAGGATTTACTTGTCAATAACTCGCCTGGGAAACATCCAGAGAAGTCAAACACAGTGCTCCTATACTAATTGCGTGGCGCTGAGACGAATGCCGCCAAGATCGAGCGTCTAGGACTTACGGTTCAAGAATTAGCTTTAGAAACATTTGCCTTAGGAACATGCAGAGAAGTCCAAGATAGTGTTTTTTAGACTGGCTGCCACGAGCTGAATCGAATGCAGCCAAGAGCGAGCGTCTAGGACTTACGGTTCAGGAGTTATTCACAGAAACATGGTTCTGAACATGCTGCCAATTGCTCGCCTGGGAAACATGCAGAGAAGTCCAAGATAGTGTTTTTTAGACTGGCTGCCACGAGCTGAATCGAATGCAGCCAAGAGCGAGCGTCTAGGACTTACGGTTCAGGAGTTATTCACAGAAACATGGTTCTGAACATGCTGCCAATTGCTCGCCTGGGAAACATGCAGAGAAGTCCAAGATAGTGTTTTTTAGACTGGCTGCCACGAGCTGAATCGAATGCAGCCAAGAGCGAGCGTCTAGGACTTACGGTTCAGGAGTTATTCACAGAAACATGGTTCTGAACATGCTGCCAATTGCTCGCCTGGGAAACAAGCAGAGAAGTCCAAGATAGTGTTTTTTAGACTGGCTGCCACGAGCTGAATCGAATGCAGCCAAGAGCGAGCGTCTAGGACTTACGGTTCAGGAGTTATTCACAGAAACATGGTTCTTTTACTGCCAGCCGCGAAAGCGAAAATAACCAAGATCGAGCGTCTAGGATTTACTTGTCAATAACTCGCCTGGGAAACATCCAGAGAAGTCAAACACAGTGCTCCTATACTAATTGCCTGGCGCTGAGACGAATGCCGCCAAGATCGAGCGTCTAGGACTTACGGTTCAAGAATTAGCTTTAGAAACATTTGCCTTAGGAACATGCAGAGAAGTCCAAGATAGTGTTTTTTAGACTGGCTGCCACGAGCTGAATCGAATGCAGCCAAGAGCGAGCGTCTAGGACTTACGGTTCAGGAGTTATTCACAGAAACATGGTTCTGAACATGCTGCCAATTGCTCGCCTGGGAAACATGCAGAGAAGTCCAAGATAGTGTTTTTTAGACTGGCTGCCACGAGCTGAATCGAATGCAGCCAAGAGCGAGCGTCTAGGACTTACGGTTCAGGAGTTATTCACAGAAACATGGTTCTTTTACTGCCAGCCGCGAAAGCGAAAATAACCAAGATCGAGCGTCTAGGATTTACTTGTCAATAACTCGCCTGGGAAACATCCAGAGAAGTCAAATACAGTGCTCCTATACTAATTGCCTGGCGCTGAGACGAATGCCGCCAAGATCGAGCGTCTAGGACTTACGGTTCAAGAATTAGCTTTAGAAACATTTGCCTTAGGAACATGCAGAGAAGTCCAAGATAGTGTTTTTTAGACTGGCTGCCACGAGCTGAATCGAATGCAGCCAAGAGCGAGCGTCTAGGACTTACGGTTCAGGAGTTATTCACAGAAACATGGTTCTGAACATGCTGCCAATTGCTCGCCTGGGAAACATGCAGAGAAGTCCAAGATAGTGTTTTTTAGACTGGCTGCCACGAGCTGAATCGAATGCAGCCAAGAGCGAGCGTCTAGGACTTACGGTTCAGGAGTTATTCACAGAAACATGGTTCTGAACATGCTGCCAATTGCTCGCCTGGGAAACATGCAGAGAAGTCCAAGATAGTGTTTTTTAGACTGGCTGCCACGAGCTGAATCGAATGCAGCCAAGAGCGAGCGTCTAGGACTTACGGTTCAGGAGTTATTCACAGAAACATGGTTCTGAACATGCTGACAATTGCTCGCCTGGGAAACATGCAGAGAAGTCCAAGATAGTGTTTTTTAGACTGGCTGCCACGAGCTGAATCGAATGCAGCCAAGAACGAGCGTCTAGGACTTACGGTTCAGGAGTTATTCACAGAAACATGGTTCTGAAAATGCTGCCAATTGCTCGCCTGGGAAACAAGCAGAGAAGTCCAAGATAGTGTTTTTTAGACTGGCTGCCACGAGCTGAATCGAATGCAGCCAAGAGCGAGCGTCTAGGACTTACGGTTCAGGAGTTATTCACAGAAACATGGTTCTTTTACTGCCAGCCGCGAAAGCGAAAATAACCAAGATCGAGCGTCTAGGATTTACTTGTCAATAACTCGCCTGGGAAACATCCAGAGAAGTCAAACACAGTGCTCCTATACTAATTGCGTGGCGCTGAGACGAATGCCGCCAAGATCGAGCGTCTAGGACTTACGGTTCAAGAATTAGCTTTAGAAACATTTGCCTTAGGAACATGCAGAGAAGTCCAAGATAGTGTTTTTTAGACTGGCTGCCACGAGCTGAATCGAATGCAGCCAAGAGCGAGCGTCTAGGACTTACGGTTCAGGAGTTATTCACAGAAACATGGTTCTGAACATGCTGCCAATTGCTCGCCTGGGAAACATGCAGAGAAGTCCAAGATAGTGTTTTTTAGACTGCCTGCCACGAGCTGAATCGAATGCAGCCAAGAGCGAGCGTCTAGGACTTACGGTTCAGGAGTTATTCACAGAAACATGGTTCTGAACATGCTGCCAATTGCTCGCCTGGGAAACATGCAGAGAAGTCCAAGATAGTGTTTTTTAGACTGGCTGCCACGAGCTGAATCGAATGCAGCCAAGAGCGAGCGTCTAGGACTTACGGTTCAGGAGTTATTCACAGAAACATGGTTCTGAACATGCTGCCAATTGCTCGCCTGGGAAACAAGCAGAGAAGTCCAAGATAGTGTTTTTTAGACTGGCTGCCACGAGCTGAATCGAATGCAGCCAAGAGCGAGCGTCTAGGACTTACGGTTCAGGAGTTATTCACAGAAACATGGTTCTTTTACTGCCAGCCGCGAAAGCGAAAATAACCAAGATCGAGCGTCTAGGATTTACTTGTCAATAACTCGCCTGGGAAACATCCAGAGAAGTCAAACACAGTGCTCCTATACTAATTGCCTGGCGCTGAGACGAATGCCGCCAAGATCGAGCGTCTAGGACTTACGGTTCAAGAATTAGCTTTAGAAACATTTGCCTTAGGAACATGCAGAGAAGTCCAAGATAGTGTTTTTTAGACTGGCTGCCACGAGCTGAATCGAATGCAGCCAAGAGCGAGCGTCTAGGACTTACGGTTCAGGAGTTATTCACAGAAACATGGTTCTGAACATGCTGCCAATTGCTCGCCTGGGAAACATGCAGAGAAGTCCAAGATAGTGTTTTTTAGACTGGCTGCCACGAGCTGAATCGAATGCAGCCAAGAGCGAGCGTCTAGGACTTACGGTTCAGGAGTTATTCACAGAAACATGGTTCTTTTACTGCCAGCCGCGAAAGCGAAAATAACCAAGATCGAGCGTCTAGGATTTACTTGTCAATAACTCGCCTGGGAAACATCCAGAGAAGTCAAACACAGTGCTCCTATACTAATTGCCTGGCGCTGAGACGAATGCCGCCAAGATCGAGCGTCTAGGACTTACGGTTCAAGAATTAGCTTTAGAAACATTTGCCTTAGGAACATGCAGAGAAGTCCAAGATAGTGTTTTTTAGACTGGCTGCCACGAGCTGAATCGAATGCAGCCAAGAGCGAGCGTCTAGGACTTACGGTTCAGGAGTTATTCACAGAAACATGGTTCTGAACATGCTGCCAATTGCTCGCCTGGGAAACATGCAGAGAAGTCCAAGATAGTGTTTTTTAGACTGGCTGCCACGAGCTGAATCGAATGCAGCCAAGAGCGAGCGTCTAGGACTTACGGTTCAGGAGTTATTCACAGAAACATGGTTCTGAACATGCTGACAATTGCTCGCCTGGGAAACATGCAGAGAAGTCCAAGATAGTGTTTTTTAGACTGGCTGCCACGAGCTGAATCGAATGCAGCCAAGAGCGAGCGTCTAGGACTTACGGTTCAGGAGTTATTCACAGAAACATTGTTCTTTTACTGCCAGCCGCGAAAGCGAAAATAACCAAGATCGAGCGTCTAGGATTTACTTGTCAATAACTCGCCTGGGAAACATCCAGAGAAGTCAAACACAGTGCTCCTATACTAATTGCGTGGCGCTGAGACGAATGCCGCCAAGATCGAGCGTCTAGGACTTACGGTTCAAGAATTAGCTTTAGAAACATTTGCCTTAGGAACATGCAGAGAAGTCCAAGATAGTGTTTTTTAGACTGGCTGCCACGAGCTGAATCGAATGCAGCCAAGAGCGAGCGTCTAGGACTTACGGTTCAGGAGTTATTCACAGAAACATGGTTCTGAACATGCTGCCAATTGCTCGCCTGGGAAACATGCAGAGAAGTCCAAGATAGTGTTTTTTAGACTGGCTGCCACGAGCTGAATCGAATGCAGCCAAGAGCGAGCGTCTAGGACTTACGGTTCAGGAGTTATTCACAGAAACATGGTTCTGAACATGCTGCCAATTGCTCGCCTGGGAAACATGCAGAGAAGTCCAAGATAGTGTTTTTTAGACTGGCTGCCACGAGCTGAATCGAATGCAGCCAAGAGCGAGCGTCTAGGACTTACGGTTCAGGAGTTATTCACAGAAACATGGTTCTGAACATGCTGCCAATTGCTCGCCTGGGAAACAAGCAGAGAAGTCCAAGATAGTGTTTTTTAGACTGGCTGCCACGAGCTGAATCGAATGCAGCCAAGAGCGAGCGTCTAGGACTTACGGTTCAGGAGTTATTCACAGAAACATGGTTCTTTTACTGCCAGCCGCGAAAGCGAAAATAACCAAGATCGAGCGTCTAGGATTTACTTGTCAATAACTCGCCTGGGAAACATCCAGAGAAGTCAAACACAGTGCTCCTATACTAATTGCCTGGCGCTGAGACGAATGCCGCCAAGATCGAGCGTCTAGGACTTACGGTTCAAGAATTAGCTTTAGAAACATTTGCCTTAGGAACATGCAGAGAAGTCCAAGATAGTGTTTTTTAGACTGGCTGCCACGAGCTGAATCGAATGCAGCCAAGAGCGAGCGTCTAGGACTTACGGTTCAGGAGTTATTCACAGAAACATGGTTCTGAACATGCTGCCAATTGCTCGCCTGGGAAACATGCAGAGAAGTCCAAGATAGTGTTTTTTAGACTGGCTGCCACGAGCTGAATCGAATGCAGCCAAGAGCGAGCGTCTAGGACTTACGGTTCAGGAGTTATTCACAGAAACATGGTTCTTTTACTGCCAGCCGCGAAAGCGAAAATAACCAAGATCGAGCGTCTAGGATTTACTTGTCAATAACTCGCCTGGGAAACATCCAGAGAAGTCAAACACAGTGCTCCTATACTAATTGCCTGGCGCTGAGACGAATGCCGCCAAGATCGAGCGTCTAGGACTTACGGTTCAAGAATTAGCTTTAGAAACATTTGCCTTAGGAACATGCAGAGAAGTCCAAGATAGTGTTTTTTAGACTGGCTGCCACGAGCTGAATCGAATGCAGCCAAGAGCGAGCGTCTAGGACTTACGGTTCAGGAGTTATTCACAGAAACATGGTTCTGAACATGCTGACAATTGCTCGCCTGGGAAACATGCAGAGAAGTCCAAGATAGTGTTTTTTAGACTGGCTGCCACGAGCTGAATCGAATGCAGCCAAGAGCGAGCGTCTAGGACTTACGGTTCAGGAGTTATTCACAGAAACATTGTTCTTTTACTGCCAGCCGCGAAAGCGAAAATAACCAAGATCGAGCGTCTAGGATTTACTTGTCAATAACTCGCCTGGGAAACATCCAGAGAAGTCAAACACAGTGCTCCTATACTAATTGCGTGGCGCTGAGACGAATGCCGCCAAGATCGAGCGTCTAGGACTTACGGTTCAAGAATTAGCTTTAGAAACATTTGCCTTAGGAACATGCAGAGAAGTCCAAGATAGTGTTTTTTAGACTGGCTGCCACGAGCTGAATCGAATGCAGCCAAGAGCGAGCGTCTAGGACTTACGGTTCAGGAGTTATTCACAGAAACATGGTTCTGAACATGCTGCCAATTGCTCGCCTGGGAAACATGCAGAGAAGTCCAAGATAGTGTTTTTTAGACTGGCTGCCACGAGCTGAATCGAATGCAGCCAAGAGCGAGCGTCTAGGACTTACGGTTCAGGAGTTATTCACAGAAACATGGTTCTGAACATGCTGCCAATTGCTCGCCTGGGAAACATGCAGAGAAGTCCAAGATAGTGTTTTTTAGACTGGCTGCCACGAGCTGAATCGAATGCAGCCAAGAGCGAGCGTCTGTGACTTACGGTTCAGGAGTTATTCACAGAAACATGGTTCTGAACATGCTGCCAATTGCTCGCCTGGGAAACATGCAGAGAAGTCCAAGATAGTGTTTTTTAGACTGGCTGCCACGAGCTGAATCGAATGCAGCCAAGAGCGAGCGTCTAGGACTTACGGTTCAGGAGTTATTCACAGAAACATGGTTCTGAACATGCTGCCAATTGCTCGCCTGGGAAACATGCAGAGAAGTCCAAGATAGTGTTTTTTAGACTGGCTGCCACGAGCTGAATCGAATGCAGCCAAGAGCGAGCGTCTGTGACTTACGGTTCAGGAGTTATTCACAGAAACATGGTTCTGAACATGCTGCCAATTGCTCGCCTGGGAAACATGCAGAGAAGTCCAAGATAGTGTTTTTTAGACTGGCTGCCACGAGCTGAATCGAATGCAGCCAAGAGCGAGCGTCTAGGACTTACGGTTCAGGAGTTATTCACAGAAACATGGTTCTGAACATGCTGCCAATTGCTCGCCTGGGAAACATGCAGAGAAGTCCAAGATAGTGTTTTTTAGACTGGCTGCCACGAGCTGAATCGAATGCAGCCAAGAGCGAGCGTCTAGGACTTACGGTTCAGGAGTTATTCACAGAAACATGGTTCTGAACATGCTGCCAATTGCTCGCCTGGGAAACAAGCAGAGAAGTCCAAGATAGTGTTTTTTAGACTGGCTGCCACGAGCTGAATCGAATGCAGCCAAGAGCGAGCGTCTAGGACTTACGGTTCAGGAGTTATTCACAGAAACATGGTTCTTTTACTGCCAGCCGCGAAAGCGAAAATAACCAAGATCGAGCGTCTAGGATTTACTTGTCAATAACTCGCCTGGGAAACATCCAGAGAAGTCAAACACAGTGCTCCTATACTAATTGCCTGGCGCTGAGACGAATGCCGCCAAGATCGAGCGTCTAGGACTTACGGTTCAAGAATTAGCTTTAGAAACATTTGCCTTAGGAACATGCAGAGAAGTCCAAGATAGTGTTTTTTAGACTGGCTGCCACGAGCTGAATCGAATGCAGCCAAGAGCGAGCGTCTAGGACTTACGGTTCAGGAGTTATTCACAGAAACATGGTTCTTTTACTGCCAGCCGCGAAAGCGAAAATAACCAAGATCGAGCGTCTAGGATTTACTTGTCAATAACTCGCCTGGGAAACATCCAGAGAAGTCAAACACAGTGCTCCTATACTAATTGCCTGGCGCTGAGACGAATGCCGCCAAGATCGAGCGTCTAGGACTTACGGTTCAAGAATTAGCTTTAGAAACATTTGCCTTAGGAACATGCAGAGAAGTCCAAGATAGTGTTTTTTAGACTGGCTGCCACGAGCTGAATCGAATGCAGCCAAGAGCGAGCGTCTAGGACTTACGGTTCAGGAGTTATTCACAGAAACATGGTTCTGAACATGCTGCCAATTGCTCGCCTGGGAAACATGCAGAGAAGTCCAAGATAGTGTTTTTTAGACTGGCTGCCACGAGCTGAATCGAATGCAGCCAAGAGCGAGCGTCTAGGACTTACGGTTCAGGAGTTATTCACAGAAACATGGTTCTTTTACTGCCAGCCGCGAAAGCGAAAATAACCAAGATCGAGCGTCTAGGATTTACTTGTCAATAACTCGCCTGGGAAACATCCAGAGAAGTCAAACACAGTGCTCCTATACTAATTGCCTGGCGCTGAGACGAATGCCGCCAAGATCGAGCGTCTAGGACTTACGGTTCAAGAATTAGCTTTAGAAACATTTGCCTTAGGAACATGCAGAGAAGTCCAAGATAGTGTTTTTTAGACTGGCTGCCACGAGCTGAATCGAATGCAGCCAAGAGCGAGCGTCTAGGACTTACGGTTCAGGAGTTATTCACAGAAACATGGTTCTGAACATGCTGCCAATTGCTCGCCTGGGAAACATGCAGAGAAGTCCAAGATAGTGTTTTTTAGACTGGCTGCCACGAGCTGAATCGAATGCAGCCAAGAGCGAGCGTCTAGGACTTACGGTTCAGGAGTTATTCACAGAAACATGGTTCTGAACATGCTGCCAATTGCTCGCCTGGGAAACATGCAGAGAAGTCCAAGATAGTGTTTTTTAGACTGGCTGCCACGAGCTGAATCGAATGCAGCCAAGAGCGAGCGTCTGTGACTTACGGTTCAGGAGTTATTCACAGAAACATGGTTCTGAACATGCTGCCAATTGCTCGCCTGGGAAACATGCAGAGAAGTCCAAGATAGTGTTTTTTAGACTGGCTGCCACGAGCTGAATCGAATGCAGCCAAGAGCGAGCGTCTAGGACTTACGGTTCAGGAGTTATTCACAGAAACATGGTTCTGAACATGCTGCCAATTGCTCGCCTGGGAAACATGCAGAGAAGTCCAAGATAGTGTTTTTTAGACTGGCTGCCACGAGCTGAATCGAATGCAGCCAAGAGCGAGCGTCTGTGACTTACGGTTCAGGAGTTATTCACAGAAACATGGTTCTGAACATGCTGCCAATTGCTCGCCTGGGAAACATGCAGAGAAGTCCAAGATAGTGTTTTTTAGACTGGCTGCCACGAGCTGAATCGAATGCAGCCAAGAGCGAGCGTCTAGGACTTACGGTTCAGGAGTTATTCACAGAAACATGGTTCTGAACATGCTGCCAATTGCTCGCCTGGGAAACATGCAGAGAAGTCCAAGATAGTGTTTTTTAGACTGGCTGCCACGAGCTGAATCGAATGCAGCCAAGAGCGAGCGTCTGTGACTTACGGTTCAGGAGTTATTCACAGAAACATGGTTCTGAACATGCTGCCAATTGCTCGCCTGGGAAACATGCAGAGAAGTCCAAGATAGTGTTTTTTAGACTGGCTGCCACGAGCTGAATCGAATGCAGCCAAGAGCGAGCGTCTAGGACTTACGGTTCAGGAGTTATTCACAGAAACATGGTTCTGAACATGCTGCCAATTGCTCGCCTGGGAAACATGCAGAGAAGTCCAAGATAGTGTTTTTTAGACTGGCTGCCACGAGCTGAATCGAATGCAGCCAAGAGCGAGCGTCTAGGACTTACGGTTCAGGAGTTATTCACAGAAACATGGTTCTGAACATGCTGCCAATTGCTCGCCTGGGAAACAAGCAGAGAAGTCCAAGATAGTGTTTTTTAGACTGGCTGCCACGAGCTGAATCGAATGCAGCCAAGAGCGAGCGTCTAGGACTTACGGTTCAGGAGTTATTCACAGAAACATGGTTCTTTTACTGCCAGCCGCGAAAGCGAAAATAACCAAGATCGAGCGTCTAGGATTTACTTGTCAATAACTCGCCTGGGAAACATCCAGAGAAGTCAAACACAGTGCTCCTATACTAATTGCCTGGCGCTGAGACGAATGCCGCCAAGATCGAGCGTCTAGGACTTACGGTTCAAGAATTAGCTTTAGAAACATTTGCCTTAGGAACATGCAGAGAAGTCCAAGATAGTGTTTTTTAGACTGGCTGCCACGAGCTGAATCGAATGCAGCCAAGAGCGAGCGTCTAGGACTTACGGTTCAGGAGTTATTCACAGAAACATGGTTCTTTTACTGCCAGCCGCGAAAGCGAAAATAACCAAGATCGAGCGTCTAGGATTTACTTGTCAATAACTCGCCTGGGAAACATCCAGAGAAGTCAAACACAGTGCTCCTATACTAATTGCCTGGCGCTGAGACGAATGCCGCCAAGATCGAGCGTCTAGGACTTACGGTTCAAGAATTAGCTTTAGAAACATTTGCCTTAGGAACATGCAGAGAAGTCCAAGATAGTGTTTTTTAGACTGGCTGCCACGAGCTGAATCGAATGCAGCCAAGAGCGAGCGTCTAGGACTTACGGTTCAGGAGTTATTCACAGAAACATGGTTCTGAACATGCTGCCAATTGCTCGCCTGGGAAACATGCAGAGAAGTCCAAGATAGTGTTTTTTAGACTGGCTGCCACGAGCTGAATCGAATGCAGCCAAGAGCGAGCGTCTAGGACTTACGGTTCAGGAGTTATTCACAGAAACATGGTTCTTTTACTGCCAGCCGCGAAAGCGAAAATAACCAAGATCGAGCGTCTAGGATTTACTTGTCAATAACTCGCCTGGGAAACATCCAGAGAAGTCAAACACAGTGCTCCTATACTAATTGCCTGGCGCTGAGACGAATGCCGCCAAGATCGAGCGTCTAGGACTTACGGTTCAAGAATTAGCTTTAGAAACATTTGCCTTAGGAACATGCAGAGAAGTCCAAGATAGTGTTTTTTAGACTGGCTGCCACGAGCTGAATCGAATGCAGCCAAGAGCGAGCGTCTAGGACTTACGGTTCAGGAGTTATTCACAGAAACATGGTTCTGAACATGCTGCCAATTGCTCGCCTGGGAAACATGCAGAGAAGTCCAAGATAGTGTTTTTTAGACTGGCTGCCACGAGCTGAATCGAATGCAGCCAAGAGCGAGCGTCTAGGACTTACGGTTCAGGAGTTATTCACAGAAACATGGTTCTGAACATGCTGCCAATTGCTCGCCTGGGAAACATGCAGAGAAGTCCAAGATAGTGTTTTTTAGACTGGCTGCCACGAGCTGAATCGAATGCAGCCAAGAGCGAGCGTCTAGGACTTACGGTTCAGGAGTTATTCACAGAAACATGGTTCTGAACATGCTGCCAATTGCTCGCCTGGGAAACATGCAGAGAAGTCCAAGATAGTGTTTTTTAGACTGGCTGCCACGAGCTGAATCGAATGCAGCCAAGAGCGAGCGTCTAGGACTTACGGTTCAGGAGTTATTCACAGAAACATGGTTCTGAACATGCTGCCAATTGCTCGCCTGGGAAACATACAGAGAAGTCCAAGATAGTGTTTTTTAGACTGGCTGCCACGAGCTGAATCGAATGCAGCCAAGAGCGAGCGTCTAGGACTTACGGTTCAGGAGTTATTCACAGAAACATGGTTCTGAACATGCTGCCAATTGCTCGCCTGGGAAACATGCAGAGAAGTCCAAGATAGTGTTTTTTAGACTGGCTGCCACGAGCTGAATCGAATGCAGCCAAGAGCGAGCGTCTAGGACTTACGGTTCAGGAGTTATTCACAGAAACATGGTTCTGAACATGCTGCCAATTGCTCGCCTGGGAAACATGCAGAGAAGTCCAAGATAGTGTTTTTTAGACTGGCTGCCACGAGCTGAATCGAATGCAGCCAAGAGCGAGCGTCTAGGACTTACGGTTCAGGAGTTATTCACAGAAACATGGTTCTTTTACTGCCAGCCGCGAAAGCGAAAATAACCAAGATCGAGCGTCTAGGATTTACTTGTCAATAACTCGCCTGGGAAACATCCAGAGAAGTCAAACACAGTGCTCCTATACTAATTGCCTGGCGCTGAGACGAATGCCGCCAAGATCGAGCGTCTAGGACTTACGGTTCAAGAATTAGCTTTAGAAACATTTGCCTTAGGAACATGCAGAGAAGTCCAAGATAGTGTTTTTTAGACTGGCTGCCACGAGCTGAATCGAATGCAGCCAAGAGCGAGCGTCTAGGACTTACGGTTCAGGAGTTATTCACAGAAACATGGTTCTGAACATGCTGCCAATTGCTCGCCTGGGAAACATGCAGAGAAGTCCAAGATAGTGTTTTTTAGACTGGCTGCCACGAGCTGAATCGAATGCAGCCAAGAGCGAGCGTCTAGGACTTACGGTTCAGGAGTTATTCACAGAAACATGGTTCTTTTACTGCCAGCCGCGAAAGCGAAAATAACCAAGATCGAGCGTCTAGGATTTACTTGTCAATAACTCGCCTGGGAAACATCCAGAGAAGTCAAACACAGTGCTCCTATACTAATTGCCTGGCGCTGAGACGAATGCCGCCAAGATCGAGCGTCTAGGACTTACGGTTCAAGAATTAGCTTTAGAAACATTTGCCTTAGGAACATGCAGAGAAGTCCAAGATAGTGTTTTTTAGACTGGCTGCCACGAGCTGAATCGAATGCAGCCAAGAGCGAGCGTCTAGGACTTACGGTTCAGGAGTTATTCACAGAAACATGGTTCTGAACATGCTGCCAATTGCTCGCCTGGGAAACATGCAGAGAAGTCCAAGATAGTGTTTTTTAGACTGGCTGCCACGAGCTGAATCGAATGCAGCCAAGAGCGAGCGTCTAGGACTTACGGTTCAGGAGTTATTCACAGAAACATGGTTCTGAACATGCTGCCAATTGCTCGCCTGGGAAACATGCAGAGAAGTCCAAGATAGTGTTTTTTAGACTGGCTGCCACGAGCTGAATCGAATGCAGCCAAGAGCGAGCGTCTGTGACTTACGGTTCAGGAGTTATTCACAGAAACATGGTTCTGAACATGCTGCCAATTGCTCGCCTGGGAAACATGCAGAGAAGTCCAAGATAGTGTTTTTTAGACTGGCTGCCACGAGCTGAATCGAATGCAGCCAAGAGCGAGCGTCTAGGACTTACGGTTCAGGAGTTATTCACAGAAACATGGTTCTTTTACTGCCAGCCGCGAAAGCGAAAATAACCAAGATCGAGCGTCTAGGATTTACTTGTCAATAACTCGCCTGGGAAACATCCAGAGAAGTCAAACACAGTGCTCCTATACTAATTGCCAGGCGCTGAGACGAATGCCGCCAAGATCGAGCGTCTAGGACTTACGGTTCAGGAGTTATTCACAGAAACATGGTTCTGAACATGCTGCCAATTTCTCGCCTGGGAAACATGCAGAGAAGTCCAAGATAGTGTTTTTTAGACTGGCTGCCACGAGCTGAATCGAATGCAGCCAAGAGCGAGCGTCTAGGACTTACGGTTCAGGAGTTATTCACAGAAACATGGTTCTGAACATGCTGCCAATTGCTCGCCTGGGAAACATGCAGAGAAGTCCAAGATAGTGTTTTTTAGACTGGCTGCCACGAGCTGAATCGAATGCAGCCAAGAGCGAGCGTCTAGGACTTACGGTTCAGGAGTTATTCACAGAAACATGGTTCTGAACATGCTGCCAATTGCTCGCCTGGGAAACATGCAGAGAAGTCCAAGATAGTGTTTTTTAGACTGGCTGCCACGAGCTGAATCGAATGCAGCCAAGAGCGAGCGTCTAGGACTTACGGTTCAGGAGTTATTCACAGAAACATGGTTCTGAACATGCTGCCAATTGCTCGCCTGGGAAACATGCAGAGAAGTCCAAGATAGTGTTTTTTAGACTGGCTGCCACGAGCTGAATCGAATGCAGCCAAGAGCGAGCGTCTAGGACTTACGGTTCAGGAGTTATTCACAGAAACATGGTTCTTTTACTGCCAGCCGCGAAAGCGAAAATAACCAAGATCGAGCGTCTAGGATTTACTTGTCAATAACTCGCCTGGGAAACATCCAGAGAAGTCAAACACAGTGCTCCTATACTAATTGCCAGGCGCTGAGACGAATGCCGCCAAGATCGAGCGTCTAGGACTTACGGTTCAGGAGTTATTCACAGAAACATGGTTCTGAACATGCTGCCAATTTCTCGCCTGGGAAACATGCAGAGAAGTCCAAGATAGTGTTTTTTAGACTGGCTGCCACGAGCTGAATCGAATGCAGCCAAGAGCGAGCGTCTAGGACTTACGGTTCAGGAGTTATTCACAGAAACATGGTTCTGAACATGCTGCCAATTGCTCGCCTGGGAAACATGCAGAGAAGTCCAAGATAGTGTTTTTTAGACTGGCTGCCACGAGCTGAATCGAATGCAGCCAAGAGCGAGCGTCTAGGACTTACGGTTCAGGAGTTATTCACAGAAACATGGTTCTGAACATGCTGCCAATTGCTCGCCTGGGAAACATGCAGAGAAGTCCAAGATAGTGTTTTTTAGACTGGCTGCCACGAGCTGAATCGAATGCAGCCAAGAGCGAGCGTCTAGGACTTACGGTTCAGGAGTTATTCACAGAAACATGGTTCTGAACATGCTGCCAATTGCTCGCCTGGGAAACATGCAGAGAAGTCCAAGATAGTGTTTTTTAGACTGGCTGCCACGAGCTGAATCGAATGCAGCCAAGAGCGAGCGTCTAGGACTTACGGTTCAGGAGTTATTCACAGAAACATGGTTCTGAACATGCTGCCAATTGCTCGCCTGGGAAACATGCAGAGAAGTCCAAGATAGTGTTTTTTAGACTGGCTGCCACGAGCTGAATCGAATGCAGCCAAGAGCGAGCGTCTAGGACTTACGGTTCAGGAGTTATTCACAGAAACATGGTTCTTTTACTGCCAGCCGCGAAAGCGAAAATAACCAAGATCGAGCGTCTAGGATTTACTTGTCAATAACTCGCCTGGGAAACATCCAGAGAAGTCAAACACAGTGCTCCTATACTAATTGCCTGGCGCTGAGACGAATGCCGCCAAGATCGAGCGTCTAGGACTTACGGTTCAAGAATTAGCTTTAGAAACATTTGCCTTAGGAACATGCAGAGAAGTCCAAGATAGTGTTTTTTAGACTGGCTGCCACGAGCTGAATCGAATGCAGCCAAGAGCGAGCGTCTAGGACTTACGGTTCAGGAGTTATTCACAGAAACATGGTTCTTTTACTGCCAGCCGCGAAAGCGAAAATAACCAAGATCGAGCGTCTAGGATTTACTTGTCAATAACTCGCCTGGGAAACATCCAGAGAAGTCAAACACAGTGCTCCTATACTAATTGCCTGGCGCTGAGACGAATGCCGCCAAGATCGAGCGTCTAGGACTTACGGTTCAAGAATTAGCTTTAGAAACATTTGCCTTAGGAACATGCAGAGAAGTCCAAGATAGTGTTTTTTAGACTGGCTGCCACGAGCTGAATCGAATGCAGCCAAGAGCGAGCGTCTAGGACTTACGGTTCAGGAGTTATTCACAGAAACATGGTTCTGAACATGCTGCCAATTGCTCGCCTGGGAAACATGCAGAGAAGTCCAAGATAGTGTTTTTTAGACTGGCTGCCACGAGCTGAATCGAATGCAGCCAAGAGCGAGCGTCTAGGACTTACGGTTCAGGAGTTATTCACAGAAACATGGTTCTGAACATGCTGCCAATTGCTCGCCTGGGAAACATGCAGAGAAGTCCAAGATAGTGTTTTTTAGACTGGCTGCCACGAGCTGAATCGAATGCAGCCAAGAGCGAGCGTCTGTGACTTACGGTTCAGGAGTTATTCACAGAAACATGGTTCTGAACATGCTGCCAATTGCTCGCCTGGGAAACATGCAGAGAAGTCCAAGATAGTGTTTTTTAGACTGGCTGCCACGAGCTGAATCGAATGCAGCCAAGAGCGAGCGTCTAGGACTTACGGTTCAGGAGTTATTCACAGAAACATGGTTCTGAACATGCTGCCAATTGCTCGCCTGGGAAACATGCAGAGAAGTCCAAGATAGTGTTTTTTAGACTGGCTGCCACGAGCTGAATCGAATGCAGCCAAGAGCGAGCGTCTGTGACTTACGGTTCAGGAGTTATTCACAGAAACATGGTTCTGAACATGCTGCCAATTGCTCGCCTGGGAAACATGCAGAGAAGTCCAAGATAGTGTTTTTTAGACTGGCTGCCACGAGCTGAATCGAATGCAGCCAAGAGCGAGCGTCTAGGACTTACGGTTCAGGAGTTATTCACAGAAACATGGTTCTGAACATGCTGCCAATTGCTCGCCTGGGAAACATGCAGAGAAGTCCAAGATAGTGTTTTTTAGACTGGCTGCCACGAGCTGAATCGAATGCAGCCAAGAGCGAGCGTCTAGGACTTACGGTTCAGGAGTTATTCACAGAAACATGGTTCTGAACATGCTGCCAATTGCTCGCCTGGGAAACAAGCAGAGAAGTCCAAGATAGTGTTTTTTAGACTGGCTGCCACGAGCTGAATCGAATGCAGCCAAGAGCGAGCGTCTAGGACTTACGGTTCAGGAGTTATTCACAGAAACATGGTTCTTTTACTGCCAGCCGCGAAAGCGAAAATAACCAAGATCGAGCGTCTAGGATTTACTTGTCAATAACTCGCCTGGGAAACATCCAGAGAAGTCAAACACAGTGCTCCTATACTAATTGCCTGGCGCTGAGACGAATGCCGCCAAGATCGAGCGTCTGGGACTTACGGTTCAAGAATTAGCTTTAGAAACATTTGCCTTAGGAACATGCAGAGAAGTCCAAGATAGTGTTTTTTAGACTGGCTGCCACGAGCTGAATCGAATGCAGCCAAGAGCGAGCGTCTAGGACTTACGGTTCAGGAGTTATTCACAGAAACATGGTTCTTTTACTGCCAGCCGCGAAAGCGAAAATAACCAAGATCGAGCGTCTAGGATTTACTTGTCAATAACTCGCCTGGGAAACATCCAGAGAAGTCAAACACAGTGCTCCTATACTAATTGCCTGGCGCTGAGACGAATGCCGCCAAGATCGAGCGTCTAGGACTTACGGTTCAAGAATTAGCTTTAGAAACATTTGCCTTAGGAACATGCAGAGAAGTCCAAGATAGTGTTTTTTAGACTGGCTGCCACGAGCTGAATCGAATGCAGCCAAGAGCGAGCGTCTAGGACTTACGGTTCAGGAGTTATTCACAGAAACATGGTTCTGAACATGCTGCCAATTGCTCGCCTGGGAAACATGCAGAGAAGTCCAAGATAGTGTTTTTTAGACTGGCTGCCACGAGCTGAATCGAATGCAGCCAAGAGCGAGCGTCTAGGACTTACGGTTCAGGAGTTATTCACAGAAACATGGTTCTTTTACTGCCAGCCGCGAAAGCGAAAATAACCAAGATCGAGCGTCTAGGATTTACTTGTCAATAACTCGCCTGGGAAACATCCAGAGAAGTCAAACACAGTGCTCCTATACTAATTGCCTGGCGCTGAGACGAATGCCGCCAAGATCGAGCGTCTAGGACTTACGGTTCAAGAATTAGCTTTAGAAACATTTGCCTTAGGAACATGCAGAGAAGTCCAAGATAGTGTTTTTTAGACTGGCTGCCACGAGCTGAATCGAATGCAGCCAAGAGCGAGCGTCTAGGACTTACGGTTCAGGAGTTATTCACAGAAACATGGTTCTGAACATGCTGCCAATTGCTCGCCTGGGAAACATGCAGAGAAGTCCAAGATAGTGTTTTTTAGACTGGCTGCCACGAGCTGAATCGAATGCAGCCAAGAGCGAGCGTCTAGGACTTACGGTTCAGGAGTTATTCACAGAAACATGGTTCTGAACATGCTGCCAATTGCTCGCCTGGGAAACATGCAGAGAAGTCCAAGATAGTGTTTTTTAGACTGGCTGCCACGAGCTGAATCGAATGCAGCCAAGAGCGAGCGTCTAGGACTTACGGTTCAGGAGTTATTCACAGAAACATGGTTCTGAACATGCTGCCAATTGCTCGCCTGGGAAACATGCAGAGAAGTCCAAGATAGTGTTTTTTAGACTGGCTGCCACGAGCTGAATCGAATGCAGCCAAGAGCGAGCGTCTAGGACTTACGGTTCAGGAGTTATTCACAGAAACATGGTTCTGAACATGCTGCCAATTGCTCGCCTGGGAAACATACAGAGAAGTCCAAGATAGTGTTTTTTAGACTGGCTGCCACGAGCTGAATCGAATGCAGCCAAGAGCGAGCGTCTAGGACTTACGGTTCAGGAGTTATTCACAGAAACATGGTTCTGAACATGCTGCCAATTGCTCGCCTGGGAAACATGCAGAGAAGTCCAAGATAGTGTTTTTTAGACTGGCTGCCACGAGCTGAATCGAATGCAGCCAAGAGCGAGCGTCTAGGACTTACGGTTCAGGAGTTATTCACAGAAACATGGTTCTGAACATGCTGCCAATTGCTCGCCTGGGAAACATGCAGAGAAGTCCAAGATAGTGTTTTTTAGACTGGCTGCCACGAGCTGAATCGAATGCAGCCAAGAGCGAGCGTCTAGGACTTACGGTTCAGGAGTTATTCACAGAAACATGGTTCTTTTACTGCCAGCCGCGAAAGCGAAAATAACCAAGATCGAGCGTCTAGGATTTACTTGTCAATAACTCGCCTGGGAAACATCCAGAGAAGTCAAACACAGTGCTCCTATACTAATTGCCTGGCGCTGAGACGAATGCCGCCAAGATCGAGCGTCTAGGACTTACGGTTCAAGAATTAGCTTTAGAAACATTTGCCTTAGGAACATGCAGAGAAGTCCAAGATAGTGTTTTTTAGACTGGCTGCCACGAGCTGAATCGAATGCAGCCAAGAGCGAGCGTCTAGGACTTACGGTTCAGGAGTTATTCACAGAAACATGGTTCTGAACATGCTGCCAATTGCTCGCCTGGGAAACATGCAGAGAAGTCCAAGATAGTGTTTTTTAGACTGGCTGCCACGAGCTGAATCGAATGCAGCCAAGAGCGAGCGTCTAGGACTTACGGTTCAGGAGTTATTCACAGAAACATGGTTCTTTTACTGCCAGCCGCGAAAGCGAAAATAACCAAGATCGAGCGTCTAGGATTTACTTGTCAATAACTCGCCTGGGAAACATCCAGAGAAGTCAAACACAGTGCTCCTATACTAATTGCCTGGCGCTGAGACGAATGCCGCCAAGATCGAGCGTCTAGGACTTACGGTTCAAGAATTAGCTTTAGAAACATTTGCCTTAGGAACATGCAGAGAAGTCCAAGATAGTGTTTTTTAGACTGGCTGCCACGAGCTGAATCGAATGCAGCCAAGAGCGAGCGTCTAGGACTTACGGTTCAGGAGTTATTCACAGAAACATGGTTCTGAACATGCTGCCAATTGCTCGCCTGGGAAACATGCAGAGAAGTCCAAGATAGTGTTTTTTAGACTGGCTGCCACGAGCTGAATCGAATGCAGCCAAGAGCGAGCGTCTAGGACTTACGGTTCAGGAGTTATTCACAGAAACATGGTTCTGAACATGCTGCCAATTGCTCGCCTGGGAAACATGCAGAGAAGTCCAAGATAGTGTTTTTTAGACTGGCTGCCACGAGCTGAATCGAATGCAGCCAAGAGCGAGCGTCTGTGACTTACGGTTCAGGAGTTATTCACAGAAACATGGTTCTGAACATGCTGCCAATTGCTCGCCTGGGAAACATGCAGAGAAGTCCAAGATAGTGTTTTTTAGACTGGCTGCCACGAGCTGAATCGAATGCAGCCAAGAGCGAGCGTCTAGGACTTACGGTTCAGGAGTTATTCACAGAAACATGGTTCTTTTACTGCCAGCCGCGAAAGCGAAAATAACCAAGATCGAGCGTCTAGGATTTACTTGTCAATAACTCGCCTGGGAAACATCCAGAGAAGTCAAACACAGTGCTCCTATACTAATTGCCAGGCGCTGAGACGAATGCCGCCAAGATCGAGCGTCTAGGACTTACGGTTCAGGAGTTATTCACAGAAACATGGTTCTGAACATGCTGCCAATTTCTCGCCTGGGAAACATGCAGAGAAGTCCAAGATAGTGTTTTTTAGACTGGCTGCCACGAGCTGAATCGAATGCAGCCAAGAGCGAGCGTCTAGGACTTACGGTTCAGGAGTTATTCACAGAAACATGGTTCTGAACATGCTGCCAATTGCTCGCCTGGGAAACATGCAGAGAAGTCCAAGATAGTGTTTTTTAGACTGGCTGCCACGAGCTGAATCGAATGCAGCCAAGAGCGAGCGTCTAGGACTTACGGTTCAGGAGTTATTCACAGAAACATGGTTCTGAACATGCTGCCAATTGCTCGCCTGGGAAACATGCAGAGAAGTCCAAGATAGTGTTTTTTAGACTGGCTGCCACGAGCTGAATCGAATGCAGCCAAGAGCGAGCGTCTAGGACTTACGGTTCAGGAGTTATTCACAGAAACATGGTTCTGAACATGCTGCCAATTGCTCGCCTGGGAAACATGCAGAGAAGTCCAAGATAGTGTTTTTTAGACTGGCTGCCACGAGCTGAATCGAATGCAGCCAAGAGCGAGCGTCTAGGACTTACGGTTCAGGAGTTATTCACAGAAACATGGTTCTTTTACTGCCAGCCGCGAAAGCGAAAATAACCAAGATCGAGCGTCTAGGATTTACTTGTCAATAACTCGCCTGGGAAACATCCAGAGAAGTCAAACACAGTGCTCCTATACTAATTGCCAGGCGCTGAGACGAATGCCGCCAAGATCGAGCGTCTAGGACTTACGGTTCAGGAGTTATTCACAGAAACATGGTTCTGAACATGCTGCCAATTTCTCGCCTGGGAAACATGCAGAGAAGTCCAAGATAGTGTTTTTTAGACTGGCTGCCACGAGCTGAATCGAATGCAGCCAAGAGCGAGCGTCTAGGACTTACGGTTCAGGAGTTATTCACAGAAACATGGTTCTGAACATGCTGCCAATTGCTCGCCTGGGAAACATGCAGAGAAGTCCAAGATAGTGTTTTTTAGACTGGCTGCCACGAGCTGAATCGAATGCAGCCAAGAGCGAGCGTCTAGGACTTACGGTTCAGGAGTTATTCACAGAAACATGGTTCTGAACATGCTGCCAATTGCTCGCCTGGGAAACATGCAGAGAAGTCCAAGATAGTGTTTTTTAGACTGGCTGCCACGAGCTGAATCGAATGCAGCCAAGAGCGAGCGTCTAGGACTTACGGTTCAGGAGTTATTCACAGAAACATGGTTCTGAACATGCTGCCAATTGCTCGCCTGGGAAACATGCAGAGAAGTCCAAGATAGTGTTTTTTAGACTGGCTGCCACGAGCTGAATCGAATGCAGCCAAGAGCGAGCGTCTAGGACTTACGGTTCAGGAGTTATTCACAGAAACATGGTTCTGAACATGCTGCCAATTGCTCGCCTGGGAAACATGCAGAGAAGTCCAAGATAGTGTTTTTTAGACTGGCTGCCACGAGCTGAATCGAATGCAGCCAAGAGCGAGCGTCTAGGACTTACGGTTCAGGAGTTATTCACAGAAACATGGTTCTTTTACTGCCAGCCGCGAAAGCGAAAATAACCAAGATCGAGCGTCTAGGATTTACTTGTCAATAACTCGCCTGGGAAACATCCAGAGAAGTCAAACACAGTGCTCCTATACTAATTGCCAGGCGCTGAGACGAATGCCGCCAAGATCGAGCGTCTAGGACTTACGGTTCAGGAGTTATTCACAGAAACATGGTTCTGAACATGCTGCCAATTTCTCGCCTGGGAAACATGCAGAGAAGTCCAAGATAGTGTTTTTTAGACTGGCTGCCACGAGCTGAATCGAATGCAGCCAAGAGCGAGCGTCTAGGACTTACGGTTCAGGAGTTATTCACAGAAACATGGTTCTTTTACTGCCAGCCGCGAAAGCGAAAATAACCAAGATCGAGCGTCTAGGATTTACTTGTCAATAACTCGCCTGGGAAACATCCAGAGAAGTCAAACACAGTGCTCCTATACTAATTGCCAGGCGCTGAGACGAATGCCGCCAAGATCGAGCGTCTAGGACTTACGGTTCAGGAGTTATTCACAGAAACATGGTTTTGAACATGCTGCCAATTTCTCGCCTGGGAAACATGCAGAGAAGTCCAAGATAGTGTTTTTTAGACTGGCTGCCACGAGCTGAATCGAATGCAGCCAAGAGCGAGCGTCTAGGACTTACGGTTCAGGAGTTATTCACAGAAACATGGTTCTGAACATGCTGCCAATTGCTCGCCTGGGAAACATGCAGAGAAGTCCAAGATAGTGTTTTTTAGACTGGCTGCCACGAGCTGAATCGAATGCAGCCAAGAGCGAGCGTCTAGGACTTACGGTTCAGGAGTTATTCACAGAAACATGGTTCTGAACATGCTGCCAATTTCTCGCCTGGGAAACATGCAGAGAAGTCCAAGATAGTGTTTTTTAGACTGGCTGCCACGAGCTGAATCGAATGCAGCCAAGAGCGAGCGTCTAGGACTTACGGTTCAGGAGTTATTCACAGAAACATGGTTCTGAACATGCTGCCAATTGCTCGCCTGGGAAACATGCAGAGAAGTCCAAGATAGTGTTTTTTAGACTGGCTGCCACGAGCTGAATCGAATGCAGCCAAGAGCGAGCGTCTAGGACTTACGGTTCAGGAGTTATTCACAGAAACATGGTTCTGAACATGCTGCCAATTGCTCGCCTGGGAAACATGCAGAGAAGTCCAAGATAGTGTTTTTTAGACTGGCTGCCACGAGCTGAATCGAATGCAGCCAAGAGCGAGCGTCTAGGACTTACGGTTCAGGAGTTATTCACAGAAACATGGTTCTTTTACTGCCAGCCGCGAAAGCGAAAATAACCAAGATCGAGCGTCTAGGATTTACTTGTCAATAACTCGCCTGGGAAACATCCAGAGAAGTCAAACACAGTGCTCCTATACTAATTGCCAGGCGCTGAGACGAATGCCGCCAAGATCGAGCGTCTAGGACTTACGGTTCAGGAGTTATTCACAGAAACATGGTTCTGAACATGCTGCCAATTTCTCGCCTGGGAAACATGCAGAGAAGTCCAAGATAGTGTTTTTTAGACTGGCTGCCACGAGCTGAATCGAATGCAGCCAAGAGCGAGCGTCTAGGACTTACGGTTCAGGAGTTATTCACAGAAACATGGTTCTTTTACTGCCAGCCGCGAAAGCGAAAATAACCAAGATCGAGCGTCTAGGATTTACTTGTCAATAACTCGCCTGGGAAACATCCAGAGAAGTCAAACACAGTGCTCCTATACTAATTGCCAGGCGCTGAGACGAATGCCGCCAAGATCGAGCGTCTAGGACTTACGGTTCAGGAGTTATTCACAGAAACATGGTTTTGAACATGCTGCCAATTTCTCGCCTGGGAAACATGCAGAGAAGTCCAAGATAGTGTTTTTTAGACTGGCTGCCACGAGCTGAATCGAATGCAGCCAAGAGCGAGCGTCTAGGACTTACGGTTCAGGAGTTATTCACAGAAACATGGTTCTGAACATGCTGCCAATTGCTCGCCTGGGAAACATGCAGAGAAGTCCAAGATAGTGTTTTTTAGACTGGCTGCCACGAGCTGAATCGAATGCAGCCAAGAGCGAGCGTCTAGGACTTACGGTTCAGGAGTTATTCACAGAAACATGGTTCTGAACATGCTGCCAATTTCTCGCCTGGGAAACATGCAGAGAAGTCCAAGATAGTGTTTTTTAGACTGGCTGCCACGAGCTGAATCGAATGCAGCCAAGAGCGAGCGTCTAGGACTTACGGTTCAGGAGTTATTCACAGAAACATGGTTCTGAACATGCTGCCAATTGCTCGCCTGGGAAACATGCAGAGAAGTCCAAGATAGTGTTTTTTAGACTGGCTGCCACGAGCTGAATCGTATGCAGCCAAGAGCGAGCGTCTAGGACTTACGGTTCAGGAGTTATTCACAGAAACATGGTTCTGAACATGCTGACAATTGCTCGCCTGGGAAACATGCAGAGAAGTCCAAGATAGTGTTTTTTAGACTGGCTGCCACGAGCTGAATCGAATGCAGCCAAGAGCGAGCGTCTAGGACTTACGGTTCAGGAGTTATTCACAGAAACATGGTTCTGAACATGCTGCCAATTGCTCGCCTGGGAAACATGCAGAGAAGTCCAAGATAGTGTTTTTTAGACTGGCTGCCACGAGCTGAATCGAATGCAGCCAAGAGCGAGCGTCTAGGACTTACGGTTCAGGAGTTATTCACAGAAACATGGTTCTGAACATGCTGCCAATTGCTCGCCTGGGAAACATGCAGAGAAGTCCAAGATAGTGTTTTTTAGACTGGCTGCCACGAGCTGAATCGAATGCAGCCAAGAGCGAGCGTCTAGGACTTACGGTTCAGGAGTTATTCACAGAAACATGGTTCTTTTACTGCCAGCCGCGAAAGCGAAAATAACCAAGATCGAGCGTCTAGGATTTACTTGTCAATAACTCGCCTGGGAAACATCCAGAGAAGTCAAACACAGTGCTCCTATACTAATTGCGTGGCGCTGAGACGAATGCCGCCAAGATCGAGCGTCTAGGACTTACGGTTCAAGAATTAGCTTTAGAAACATTTGCCTTAGGAACATGCAGAGAAGTCCAAGATAGTGTTTTTTAGACTGGCTGCCACGAGCTGAATCGAATGCAGCCAAGAGCGAGCGTCTAGGACTTACGGTTCAGGAGTTATTCACAGAAACATGGTTCTGAACATGCTGCCAATTGCTCGCCTGGGAAACATGCAGAGAAGTCCAAGATAGTGTTTTTTAGACTGGCTGCCACGAGCTGAATCGAATGCAGCCAAGAGCGAGCGTCTAGGACTTACGGTTCAGGAGTTATTCACAGAAACATGGTTCTGAACATGCTGCCAATTGCTCGCCTGGGAAACATGCAGAGAAGTCCAAGATAGTGTTTTTTAGACTGGCTGCCACGAGCTGAATCGAATGCAGCCAAGAGCGAGCGTCTAGGACTTACGGTTCAGGAGTTATTCACAGAAACATGGTTCTGAACATGCTGCCAATTGCTCGCCTGGGAAACAAGCAGAGAAGTCCAAGATAGTGTTTTTTAGACTGGCTGCCACGAGCTGAATCGAATGCAGCCAAGAGCGAGCGTCTAGGACTTACGGTTCAGGAGTTATTCACAGAAACATGGTTCTTTTACTGCCAGCCGCGAAAGCGAAAATAACCAAGATCGAGCGTCTAGGATTTACTTGTCAATAACTCGCCTGGGAAACATCCAGAGAAGTCAAACACAGTGCTCCTATACTAATTGCCTGGCGCTGAGACGAATGCCGCCAAGATCGAGCGTCTAGGACTTACGGTTCAAGAATTAGCTTTAGAAACATTTGCCTTAGGAACATGCAGAGAAGTCCAAGATAGTGTTTTTTAGACTGGCTGCCACGAGCTGAATCGAATGCAGCCAAGAGCGAGCGTCTAGGACTTACGGTTCAGGAGTTATTCACAGAAACATGGTTCTGAACATGCTGCCAATTGCTCGCCTGGGAAACATGCAGAGAAGTCCAAGATAGTGTTTTTTAGACTGGCTGCCACGAGCTGAATCGAATGCAGCCAAGAGCGAGCGTCTAGGACTTACGGTTCAGGAGTTATTCACAGAAACATGGTTCTGAAATGCTGCCAATTGCTCGCCTGGGAAACATGCAGAGAAGTCCAAGATAGTGTTTTTTAGACTGGCTGCCACGAGCTGAATCGAATGCAGCCAAGAGCGAGCGTCTAGGACTTACGGTTCAGGAGTTATTCACAGAAACATGGTTCTGAACATGCTGCCAATTGCTCGCCTGGGAAACATGCAGAGAAGTCCAAGATAGTGTTTTTTAGACTGGCTGCCACGAGCTGAATCGAATGCAGCCAAGAGCGAGCGTCTAGGACTTACGGTTCAGGAGTTATTCACAGAAACATGGTTCTGAACATGCTGACAATTGCTCGCCTGGGAAACATGCAGAGAAGTCCAAGATAGTGTTTTTTAGACTGGCTGCCACGAGCTGAATCGAATGCAGCCAAGAGCGAGCGTCTAGGACTTACGGTTCAGGAGTTATTCACAGAAACATGGTTCTGAAAATGCTGCCAATTGCTCGCCTGGGAAACAAGCAGAGAAGTCCAAGATAGTGTTTTTTAGACTGGCTGCCACGAGCTGAATCGAATGCAGCCAAGAGCGAGCGTCTAGGACTTACGGTTCAGGAGTTATTCACAGAAACATGGTTCTTTTACTGCCAGCCGCGAAAGCGAAAATAACCAAGATCGAGCGTCTAGGATTTACTTGACAATAACTCGCCTGGGAAACATCCAGAGAAGTCAAACACAGTGCTCCTATACTAATTGCGTGGCGCTGAGACGAATGCCGCCAAGATCGAGCGTCTAGGACTTACGGTTCAAGAATTAGCTTTAGAAACATTTGCCTTAGGAACATGCAGAGAAGTCCAAGATAGTGTTTTTTAGACTGGCTGCCACGAGCTGAATCGAATGCAGCCAAGAGCGAGCGTCTAGGACTTACGGTTCAGGAGTTATTCACAGAAACATGGTTCTGAACATGCTGCCAATTGCTCGCCTGGGAAACATGCAGAGAAGTCCAAGATAGTGTTTTTTAGACTGGCTGCCACGAGCTGAATCGAATGCAGCCAAGAGCGAGCATCTAGGACTTACGGTTCAGGAGTTATTCACAGAAACATGGTTCTGAACATGCTGCCAATTGCTCGCCTGGGAAACATGCAGAGAAGTCCAAGATAGTGTTTTTTAGACTGGCTGCCACGAGCTGAATCGAATGCAGCCAAGAGCGAGCGTCTAGGACTTACGGTTCAGGAGTTATTCACAGAAACATGGTTCTGAACATGCTGCCAATTGCTCGCCTGGGAAACAAGCAGAGAAGTCCAAGATAGTGTTTTTTAGACTGGCTGCCACGAGCTGAATCGAATGCAGCCAAGAGCGAGCGTCTAGGACTTACGGTTCAGGAGTTATTCACAGAAACATGGTTCTTTTACTGCCAGCCGCGAAAGCGAAAATAACCAAGATCGAGCGTCTAGGATTTACTTGTCAATAACTCGCCTGGGAAACATCCAGAGAAGTCAAACACAGTGCTCCTATACTAATTGCGTGGCGCTGAGACGAATGCCGCCAAGATCGAGCGTCTAGGACTTACGGTTCAAGAATTAGCTTTAGAAACATTTGCCTTAGGAACATGCAGAGAAGTCCAAGATAGTGTTTTTTAGACTGGCTGCCACGAGCTGAATCGAATGCAGCCAAGAGCGAGCGTCTAGGACTTACGGTTCAGGAGTTATTCACAGAAACATGGTTCTGAACATGCTGCCAATTGCTCGCCTGGGAAACATGCAGAGAAGTCCAAGATAGTGTTTTTTAGACTGGCTGCCACGAGCTGAATCGAATGCAGCCAAGAGCGAGCGTCTAGGACTTACGGTTCAGGAGTTATTCACAGAAACATGGTTCTGAACATGCTGCCAATTGCTCGCCTGGGAAACATGCAGAGAAGTCCAAGATAGTGTTTTTTAGACTGGCTGCCACGAGCTGAATCGAATGCAGCCAAGAGCGAGCGTCTAGGACTTACGGTTCAGGAGTTATTCACAGAAACATGGTTCTTTTACTGCCAGCCGCGAAAGCGAAAATAACCAAGATCGAGCGTCTAGGATTTACTTGTCAATAACTCGCCTGGGAAACATCCAGAGAAGTCAAACACAGTGCTCCTATACTAATTGCGTGGCGCTGAGACGAATGCCGCCAAGATCGAGCGTCTAGGACTTACGGTTCAAGAATTAGCTTTAGAAACATTTGCCTTAGGAACATGCAGAGAAGTCCAAGATAGTGTTTTTTAGACTGGCTGCCACGAGCTGAATCGAATGCAGCCAAGAGCGAGCGTCTAGGACTTACGTTCAGGAGTTATTCACAAACATGGTTTCTGAACATGCTGCCAATTGCTCGCCTGGGAAACTGCAGAGAAGTCCAAGATAGGTTTTTAGACTGGCTGCCACGAGCTGAATCGAATGCAGCCAAGAGCGAGCGTCTAGGACTTACGGTTCAGGAGTTATTCACAGAAACATGGTTCTGAACATGCTGCCAATTGCTCGCCTGGGAAAAATGCAGAGAAGTCCAAGATAGTGTTTTTTAGACTGGCTGCCACGAGCTGAATCGAATGCAGCCAAGAGCGAGCGTCTAGGACTTACGGTTCAGGAGTTATTCACAGAAACATGGTTCTGAACATGCTGCCAATTGCTCGCCTGGGAAACAAGCAGAGAAGTCCAAGATAGTGTTTTTTAGACTGGCTGCCACGAGCTGAATCGAATGCAGCCAAGAGCGAGCGTCTAGGACTTACGGTTCAGGAGTTATTCACAGAAACATGGTTCTTTTACTGCCAGCCGCGAAAGCGAAAATAACCAAGATCGAGCGTCTAGGATTTACTTGTCAATAACTCGCCTGGGAAACATCCAGAGAAGTCAAACACA
>NW_027463338.1:0-32886 GCF_050947455.1 Rhinoderma darwinii | reverse complement strand
CCTATACTAATTGCCAGGCGCTGAGACGAATGCCGCCAAGATCGAGCGTCTAGGACTTACGGTTCAAGAATTAGCTTTAGAAACATTTGCCTTAGGAACATGCAGAGGAGTCCAAGATAGTGTTTTTTAGACTGGCTGCCACGAGCTGAATCGAATGCAGCCAAGAGCGAGCGTCTGTGACTTACGGTTCAGGAGTTATTCACAGAAACATGGTTCTGAACATGCTGCCAATTGCTCGCCTGGGAAACATGCAGAGAAGTCCAAGATAGTGTTTTTTAGACTGGCTGCCACGAGCTGAATCGAATGCAGCCAAGAGCGAGCGTCTAGGACTTACGGTTCAGGAGTTATTCACAGAAACATGGTTCTGAACATGCTGCCAATTGCTCGCCTGGGAAACATGCAGAGAAGTCCAAGATAGTGTTTTTTAGACTGGCTGCCACGAGCTGAATCGAATGCAGCCAAGAGCGAGCGTCTAGGACTTACGGTTCAGGAGTTATTCACAGAAACATGGTTCTTTTACTGCCAGCCGCGAAAGCGAAAATAACCAAGATCGAGCGTCTAAGATTTACTTGTCAATAACTCGCCTGGGAAACATCCAGAGAAGTCAAACACAGTGCTCCTATACTAATTGCCAGGCGCTGAGACGAATGCCGCCAAGATCGAGCGTCTAGGACTTACGGTTCAGGAGTTATTCACAGAAACATGGTTCTGAACATGCTGCCAATTTCTCGCCTGGGAAACATGCAGAGAAGTCCAAGATAGTGTTTTTTAGACTGGCTGCCACGAGCTGAATCGAATGCAGCCAAGAGCGAGCGTCTAGGACTTACGGTTCAGGAGTTATTCACAGAAACATGGTTCTGAACATGCTGCCAATTTCTCGCCTGGGAAACATGCAGAGAAGTCCAAGATAGTGTTTTTTAGACTGGCTGCCACGAGCTGAATCGAATGCAGCCAAGAGCGAGCGTCTAGGACTTACGGTTCAGGAGTTATTCACAGAAACATGGTTCTGAACATGCTGCCAATTTCTCGCCTGGGAAACATGCAGAGAAGTCCAAGATAGTGTTTTTTAGACTGGCTGCCACGAGCTGAATCGAATGCAGCCAAGAGCGAGCGTCTAGGACTTACGGTTCAGGAGTTATTCACAGAAACATGGTTCTGAACATGCTGCCAATTTCTCGCCTGGGAAACATGCAGAGAAGTCCAAGATAGTGTTTTTTAGACTGGCTGCCACGAGCTGAATCGAATGCAGCCAAGAGCGAGCGTCTAGGACTTACGGTTCAGGAGTTATTCACAGAAACATGGTTCTGAACATGCTGCCAATTTCTCGCCTGGGAAACATGCAGAGAAGTCCAAGATAGTGTTTTTTAGACTGGCTGCCACGAGCTGAATCGAATGCAGCCAAGAGCGAGCGTCTAGGACTTACGGTTCAGGAGTTATTCACAGAAACATGGTTCTGAACATGCTGCCAATTTCTCGCCTGGGAAACATGCAGAGAAGTCCAAGATAGTGTTTTTTAGACTGGCTGCCACGAGCTGAATCGAATGCAGCCAAGAGCGAGCGTCTAGGACTTACGGTTCAGGAGTTATTCACAGAAACATGGTTCTTTTACTGCCAGCCGCGAAAGCGAAAATAACCAAGATCGAGCGTCTAGGATTTACTTGTCAATAACTCGCCTGGGAAACATCCAGAGAAGTCAAACACAGTGCTCCTATACTAATTGCCAGGCGCTGAGACGAATGCCGCCAAGATCGAGCGTCTAGGACTTACGGTTCAGGAGTTATTCACAGAAACATGGTTCTGAACATGCTGCCAATTTCTCGCCTGGGAAACATGCAGAGAAGTCCAAGATAGTGTTTTTTAGACTGGCTGCCACGAGCTGAATCGAATGCAGCCAAGAGCGAGCGTCTAGGACTTACGGTTCAGGAGTTATTCACAGAAACATGGTTCTGAACATGCTGCCAATTGCTCGCCTGGGAAACATGCAGAGAAGTCCAAGATAGTGTTTTTTAGACTGGCTGCCACGAGCTGAATCGAATGCAGCCAAGAGCGAGCGTCTAGGACTTACGGTTCAGGAGTTATTCACAGAAACATGGTTCTGAACATGCTGCCAATTGCTCGCCTGGGAAACATGCAGAGAAGTCCAAGATAGTGTTTTTTAGACTGGCTGCCACGAGCTGAATCGAATGCAGCCAAGAGCGAGCGTCTAGGACTTACGGTTCAGGAGTTATTCACAGAAACATGGTTCTTTTACTGCCAGCCGCGAAAGCGAAAATAACCAAGATCGAGCGTCTAGGATTTACTTGTCAATAACTCGCCTGGGAAACATCCAGAGAAGTCAAACACAGTGCTCCTATACTAATTGCCAGGCGCTGAGACGAATGCCGCCAAGATCGAGCGTCTAGGACTTACGGTTCAGGAGTTATTCACAGAAACATGGTTCTGAACATGCTGCCAATTTCTCGCCTGGGAAACATGCAGAGAAGTCCAAGATAGTGTTTTTTAGACTGGCTGCCACGAGCTGAATCGAATGCAGCCAAGAGCGAGCGTCTAGGACTTACGGTTCAGGAGTTATTCACAGAAACATGGTTCTTTTACTGCCAGCCGCGAAAGCGAAAATAACCAAGATCGAGCGTCTAGGATTTACTTGTCAATAACTCGCCTGGGAAACATCCAGAGAAGTCAAACACAGTGCTCCTATACTAATTGCCAGGCGCTGAGACGAATGCCGCCAAGATCGAGCGTCTAGGACTTACGGTTCAGGAGTTATTCACAGAAACATGGTTCTGAACATGCTGCCAATTTCTCGCCTGGGAAACATGCAGAGAAGTCCAAGATAGTGTTTTTTAGACTGGCTGCCACGAGCTGAATCGAATGCAGCCAAGAGCGAGCGTCTAGGACTTACGGTTCAGGAGTTATTCACAGAAACATGGTTCTGAACATGCTGCCAATTGCTCGCCTGGGAAACATGCAGAGAAGTCCAAGATAGTGTTTTTTAGACTGGCTGCCACGAGCTGAATCGAATGCAGCCAAGAGCGAGCGTCTAGGACTTACGGTTCAGGAGTTATTCACAGAAACATGGTTCTGAACATGCTGCCAATTGCTCGCCTGGGAAACATGCAGAGAAGTCCAAGATAGTGTTTTTTAGACTGGCTGCCACGAGCTGAATCGAATGCAGCCAAGAGCGAGCGTCTAGGACTTACGGTTCAGGAGTTATTCACAGAAACATGGTTCTGAACATGCTGCCAATTGCTCGCCTGGGAAACATGCAGAGAAGTCCAAGATAGTGTTTTTTAGACTGGCTGCCACGAGCTGAATCGAATGCAGCCAAGAGCGAGCGTCTAGGACTTACGGTTCAGGAGTTATTCACAGAAACATGGTTCTTTTACTGCCAGCCGCGAAAGCGAAAATAACCAAGATCGAGCGTCTAGGATTTACTTGTCAATAACTCGCCTGGGAAACATCCAGAGAAGTCAAACACAGTGCTCCTATACTAATTGCCAGGCGCTGAGACGAATGCCGCCAAGATCGAGCGTCTAGGACTTACGGTTCAAGAATTAGCTTTAGAAACATTTGCCTTAGGAACATGCAGAGAAGTCCAAGATAGTGTTTTTTAGACTGGCTGCCACGAGCTGAATCGAATGCAGCCAAGAGCGAGCGTCTAGGACTTACGGTTCAGGAGTTATTCACAGAAACATGGTTCTGAACATGCTGCCAATTGCTCGCCTGGGAAACATGCAGAGAAGTCCAAGATAGTGTTTTTTAGACTGGCTGCCACGAGCTGAATCGAATGCAGCCAAGAGCGAGCGTCTAGGACTTACGGTTCAGGAGTTATTCACAGAAACATGGTTCTTTTACTGCCAGCCGCGAAAGCGAAAATAACCAAGATCGAGCGTCTAGGATTTACTTGTCAATAACTCGCCTGGGAAACATCCAGAGAAGTCAAACACAGTGCTCCTATACTAATTGCCAGGCGCTGAGACGAATGCCGCCAAGATCGAGCGTCTAGGACTTACGGTTCAAGAATTAGCTTTAGAAACATTTGCCTTAGGAACATGCAGAGGAGTCCAAGATAGTGTTTTTTAGACTGGCTGCCACGAGCTGAATCGAATGCAGCCAAGAGCGAGCGTCTGTGACTTACGGTTCAGGAGTTATTCACAGAAACATGGTTCTGAACATGCTGCCAATTGCTCGCCTGGGAAACATGCAGAGAAGTCCAAGATAGTGTTTTTTAGACTGGCTGCCACGAGCTGAATCGAATGCAGCCAAGAGCGAGCGTCTAGGACTTACGGTTCAGGAGTTATTCACAGAAACATGGTTCTGAACATGCTGCCAATTGCTCGCCTGGGAAACATGCAGAGAAGTCCAAGATAGTGTTTTTTAGACTGGCTGCCACGAGCTGAATCGAATGCAGCCAAGAGCGAGCGTCTAGGACTTACGGTTCAGGAGTTATTCACAGAAACATGGTTCTTTTACTGCCAGCCGCGAAAGCGAAAATAACCAAGATCGAGCGTCTAGGATTTACTTGTCAATAACTCGCCTGGGAAACATCCAGAGAAGTCAAACACAGTGCTCCTATACTAATTGCCAGGCGCTGAGACGAATGCCGCCAAGATCGAGCGTCTAGGACTTACGGTTCAAGAATTAGCTTTAGAAACATTTGCCTTAGGAACATGCAGAGAAGTCCAAGATAGTGTTTTTTAGACTGGCTGCCACGAGCTGAATCGAAAGCAGCCAAGAGCGAGCGTCTGTGACTTACGGTTCAGGAGTTATTCACAGAAACATGGTTCTGAACATGCTGCCAATTGCTCGCCTGGGAAACATGCAGAGAAGTCCAAGATAGTGTTTTTTAGACTGGCTGCCACGAGCTGAATCGAATGCAGCCAAGAGCGAGCGTCTAGGACTTACGGTTCAGGAGTTATTCACAGAAACATGGTTCTGAACATGCTGCCAATTGCTCGCCTGGGAAACATGCAGAGAAGTCCAAGATAGTGTTTTTTAGACTGGCTGCCACGAGCTGAATCGAATGCAGCCAAGAGCGAGCGTCTAGGACTTACGGTTCAGGAGTTATTCACAGAAACATGGTTCTGAACATGCTGCCAATTGCTCGCCTGGGAAACATGCAGAGAAGTCCAAGATAGTGTTTTTTAGACTGGCTGCCACGAGCTGAATCGAATGCAGCCAAGAGCGAGCGTCTAGGACTTACGGTTCAGGAGTTATTCACAGAAACATGGTTCTTTTACTGCCAGCCGCGAAAGCGAAAATAACCAAGATCGAGCGTCTAGGATTTACTTGTCAATAACTCGCCTGGGAAACATCCAGAGAAGTCAAACACAGTGCTCCTATACTAATTGCCAGGCGCTGAGACGAATGCCGCCAAGATCGAGCGTCTAGGACTTACGGTTCAAGAATTAGCTTTAGAAACATTTGCCTTAGGAACATGCAGAGAAGTCCAAGATAGTGTTTTTTAGACTGGCTGCCACGAGCTGAATCGAATGCAGCCAAGAGCGAGCGTCTAGGACTTACGGTTCAGGAGTTATTCACAGAAACATGGTTCTGAACATGCTGCCAATTGCTCGCCTGGGAAACATGCAGAGAAGTCCAAGATAGTGTTTTTTAGACTGGCTGCCACGAGCTGAATCGAATGCAGCCAAGAGCGAGCGTCTAGGACTTACGGTTCAGGAGTTATTCACAGAAACATGGTTCTTTTACTGCCAGCCGCGAAAGCGAAAATAACCAAGATCGAGCGTCTAGGATTTACTTGTCAATAACTCGCCTGGGAAACATCCAGAGAAGTCAAACACAGTGCTCCTATACTAATTGCCAGGCGCTGAGACGAATGCCGCCAAGATCGAGCGTCTAGGACTTACGGTTCAAGAATTAGCTTTAGAAACATTTGCCTTAGGAACATGCAGAGGAGTCCAAGATAGTGTTTTTTAGACTGGCTGCCACGAGCTGAATCGAATGCAGCCAAGAGCGAGCGTCTGTGACTTACGGTTCAGGAGTTATTCACAGAAACATGGTTCTGAACATGCTGCCAATTGCTCGCCTGGGAAACATGCAGAGAAGTCCAAGATAGTGTTTTTTAGACTGGCTGCCACGAGCTGAATCGAATGCAGCCAAGAGCGAGCGTCTAGGACTTACGGTTCAGGAGTTATTCACAGAAACATGGTTCTGAACATGCTGCCAATTGCTCGCCTGGGAAACATGCAGAGAAGTCCAAGATAGTGTTTTTTAGACTGGCTGCCACGAGCTGAATCGAATGCAGCCAAGAGCGAGCGTCTAGGACTTACGGTTCAGGAGTTATTCACAGAAACATGGTTCTTTTACTGCCAGCCGCGAAAGCGAAAATAACCAAGATCGAGCGTCTAGGATTTACTTGTCAATAACTCGCCTGGGAAACATCCAGAGAAGTCAAACACAGTGCTCCTATACTAATTGCCAGGCGCTGAGACGAATGCCGCCAAGATCGAGCGTCTAGGACTTACGGTTCAGGAGTTATTCACAGAAACATGGTTCTGAACATGCTGCCAATTTCTCGCCTGGGAAACATGCAGAGAAGTCCAAGATAGTGTTTTTTAGACTGGCTGCCACGAGCTGAATCGAATGCAGCCAAGAGCGAGCGTCTAGGACTTACGGTTCAGGAGTTATTCACAGAAACATGGTTCTGAACATGCTGCCAATTTCTCGCCTGGGAAACATGCAGAGAAGTCCAAGATAGTGTTTTTTAGACTGGCTGCCACGAGCTGAATCGAATGCAGCCAAGAGCGAGCGTCTAGGACTTACGGTTCAGGAGTTATTCACAGAAACATGGTTCTGAACATGCTGCCAATTTCTCGCCTGGGAAACATGCAGAGAAGTCCAAGATAGTGTTTTTTAGACTGGCTGCCACGAGCTGAATCGAATGCAGCCAAGAGCGAGCGTCTAGGACTTACGGTTCAGGAGTTATTCACAGAAACATGGTTCTGAACATGCTGCCAATTTCTCGCCTGGGAAACATGCAGAGAAGTCCAAGATAGTGTTTTTTAGACTGGCTGCCACGAGCTGAATCGAATGCAGCCAAGAGCGAGCGTCTAGGACTTACGGTTCAGGAGTTATTCACAGAAACATGGTTCTGAACATGCTGCCAATTTCTCGCCTGGGAAACATGCAGAGAAGTCCAAGATAGTGTTTTTTAGACTGGCTGCCACGAGCTGAATCGAATGCAGCCAAGAGCGAGCGTCTAGGACTTACGGTTCAGGAGTTATTCACAGAAACATGGTTCTGAACATGCTGCCAATTTCTCGCCTGGGAAACATGCAGAGAAGTCCAAGATAGTGTTTTTTAGACTGGCTGCCACGAGCTGAATCGAATGCAGCCAAGAGCGAGCGTCTAGGACTTACGGTTCAGGAGTTATTCACAGAAACATGGTTCTTTTACTGCCAGCCGCGAAAGCGAAAATAACCAAGATCGAGCGTCTAGGATTTACTTGTCAATAACTCGCCTGGGAAACATCCAGAGAAGTCAAACACAGTGCTCCTATACTAATTGCCAGGCGCTGAGACGAATGCCGCCAAGATCGAGCGTCTAGGACTTACGGTTCAGGAGTTATTCACAGAAACATGGTTCTGAACATGCTGCCAATTTCTCGCCTGGGAAACATGCAGAGAAGTCCAAGATAGTGTTTTTTTAGACTGGCTGCCACGAGCTGAATCGAATGCAGCCAAGAGCGAGCGTCTAGGACTTACGGTTCAGGAGTTATTCACAGAAACATGGTTCTGAACATGCTGCCAATTTCTCGCCTGGGAAACATGCAGAGAAGTCCAAGATAGTGTTTTTTAGACTGGCTGCCACGAGCTGAATCGAATGCAGCCAAGAGCGAGCGTCTAGGACTTACGGTTCAGGAGTTATTCACAGAAACATGGTTCTGAACATGCTGCCAATTTCTCGCCTGGGAAACATGCAGAGAAGTCCAAGATAGTGTTTTTTAGACTGGCTGCCACGAGCTGAATCGAATGCAGCCAAGAGCGAGCGTCTAGGACTTACGGTTCAGGAGTTATTCACAGAAACATGGTTCTGAACATGCTGCCAATTTCTCGCCTGGGAAACATGCAGAGAAGTCCAAGATAGTGTTTTTTAGACTGGCTGCCACGAGCTGAATCGAATGCAGCCAAGAGCGAGCGTCTAGGACTTACGGTTCAGGAGTTATTCACAGAAACATGGTTCTGAACATGCTGCCAATTTCTCGCCTGGGAAACATGCAGAGAAGTCCAAGATAGTGTTTTTTAGACTGGCTGCCACGAGCTGAATCGAATGCAGCCAAGAGCGAGCGTCTAGGACTTACGGTTCAGGAGTTATTCACAGAAACATGGTTCTGAACATGCTGCCAATTTCTCGCCTGGGAAACATGCAGAGAAGTCCAAGATAGTGTTTTTTAGACTGGCTGCCACGAGCTGAATCGAATGCAGCCAAGAGCGAGCGTCTAGGACTTACGGTTCAGGAGTTATTCACAGAAACATGGTTCTTTTACTGCCAGCCGCGAAAGCGAAAATAACCAAGATCGAGCGTCTAGGATTTACTTGTCAATAACTCGCCTGGGAAACATCCAGAGAAGTCAAACACAGTGCTCCTATACTAATTGCCAGGCGCTGAGACGAATGCCGCCAAGATCGAGCGTCTAGGACTTACGGTTCAGGAGTTATTCACAGAAACATGGTTCTGAACATGCTGCCAATTTCTCGCCTGGGAAACATGCAGAGAAGTCCAAGATAGTGTTTTTTAGACTGGCTGCCACGAGCTGAATCGAATGCAGCCAAGAGCGAGCGTCTAGGACTTACGGTTCAGGAGTTATTCACAGAAACATGGTTCTTTTACTGCCAGCCGCGAAAGCGAAAATAACCAAGATCGAGCGTCTAGGATTTACTTGTCAATAACTCGCCTGGGAAACATCCAGAGAAGTCAAACACAGTGCTCCTATACTAATTGCCAGGCGCTGAGACGAATGCCGCCAAGATCGAGCGTCTAGGACTTACGGTTCAGGAGTTATTCACAGAAACATGGTTCTGAACATGCTGCCAATTTCTCGCCTGGGAAACATGCAGAGAAGTCCAAGATAGTGTTTTTTAGACTGGCTGCCACGAGCTGAATCGAATGCAGCCAAGAGCGAGCGTCTAGGACTTACGGTTCAGGAGTTATTCACAGAAACATGGTTCTGAACATGCTGCCAATTTCTCGCCTGGGAAACATGCAGAGAAGTCCAAGATAGTGTTTTTTAGACTGGCTGCCACGAGCTGAATCGAATGCAGCCAAGAGCGAGCGTCTAGGACTTACGGTTCAGGAGTTATTCACAGAAACATGGTTCTGAACATGCTGCCAATTTCTCGCCTGGGAAACATGCAGAGAAGTCCAAGATAGTGTTTTTTAGACTGGCTGCCACGAGCTGAATCGAATGCAGCCAAGAGCGAGCGTCTAGGACTTACGGTTCAGGAGTTATTCACAGAAACATGGTTCTGAACATGCTGCCAATTTCTCGCCTGGGAAACATGCAGAGAAGTCCAAGATAGTGTTTTTTAGACTGGCTGCCACGAGCTGAATCGAATGCAGCCAAGAGCGAGCGTCTAGGACTTACGGTTCAGGAGTTATTCACAGAAACATGGTTCTGAACATGCTGCCAATTTCTCGCCTGGGAAACATGCAGAGAAGTCCAAGATAGTGTTTTTTAGACTGGCTGCCACGAGCTGAATCGAATGCAGCCAAGAGCGAGCGTCTAGGACTTACGGTTCAGGAGTTATTCACAGAAACATGGTTCTGAACATGCTGCCAATTTCTCGCCTGGGAAACATGCAGAGAAGTCCAAGATAGTGTTTTTTAGACTGGCTGCCACGAGCTGAATCGAATGCAGCCAAGAGCGAGCGTCTAGGACTTACGGTTCAGGAGTTATTCACAGAAACATGGTTCTTTTACTGCCAGCCGCGAAAGCGAAAATAACCAAGATCGAGCGTCTAGGATTTACTTGTCAATAACTCGCCTGGGAAACATCCAGAGAAGTCAAACACAGTGCTCCTATACTAATTGCCAGGCGCTGAGACGAATGCCGCCAAGATCGAGCGTCTAGGACTTACGGTTCAGGAGTTATTCACAGAAACATGGTTCTGAACATGCTGCCAATTTCTCGCCTGGGAAACATGCAGAGAAGTCCAAGATAGTGTTTTTTAGACTGGCTGCCACGAGCTGAATCGAATGCAGCCAAGAGCGAGCGTCTAGGACTTACGGTTCAGGAGTTATTCACAGAAACATGGTTCTGAACATGCTGCCAATTGCTCGCCTGGGAAACATGCAGAGAAGTCCAAGATAGTGTTTTTTAGACTGGCTGCCACGAGCTGAATCGAATGCAGCCAAGAGCGAGCGTCTAGGACTTACGGTTCAGGAGTTATTCACAGAAACATGGTTCTGAACATGCTGCCAATTGCTCGCCTGGGAAACATGCAGAGAAGTCCAAGATAGTGTTTTTTAGACTGGCTGCCACGAGCTGAATCGAATGCAGCCAAGAGCGAGCGTCTAGGACTTACGGTTCAGGAGTTATTCACAGAAACATGGTTCTTTTACTGCCAGCCGCGAAAGCGAAAATAACCAAGATCGAGCGTCTAGGATTTACTTGTCAATAACTCGCCTGGGAAACATCCAGAGAAGTCAAACACAGTGCTCCTATACTAATTGCCAGGCGCTGAGACGAATGCCGCCAAGATCGAGCGTCTAGGACTTACGGTTCAAGAATTAGCTTTAGAAACATTTGCCTTAGGAACATGCAGAGAAGTCCAAGATAGTGTTTTTTAGACTGGCTGCCACGAGCTGAATCGAATGCAGCCAAGAGCGAGCGTCTAGGACTTACGGTTCAGGAGTTATTCACAGAAACATGGTTCTGAACATGCTGCCAATTGCTCGCCTGGGAAACATGCAGAGAAGTCCAAGATAGTGTTTTTTAGACTGGCTGCCACGAGCTGAATCGAATGCAGCCAAGAGCGAGCGTCTAGGACTTACGGTTCAGGAGTTATTCACAGAAACATGGTTCTTTTACTGCCAGCCGCGAAAGCGAAAATAACCAAGATCGAGCGTCTAGGATTTACTTGTCAATAACTCGCCTGGGAAACATCCAGAGAAGTCAAACACAGTGCTCCTATACTAATTGCCAGGCGCTGAGACGAATGCCGCCAAGATCGAGCGTCTAGGACTTACGGTTCAGGAGTTATTCACAGAAACATGGTTCTGAACATGCTGCCAATTTCTCGCCTGGGAAACATGCAGAGAAGTCCAAGATAGTGTTTTTTAGACTGGCTGCCACGAGCTGAATCGAATGCAGCCAAGAGCGAGCGTCTAGGACTTACGGTTCAGGAGTTATTCACAGAAACATGGTTCTTTTACTGCCAGCCGCGAAAGCGAAAATAACCAAGATCGAGCGTCTAGGATTTACTTGTCAATAACTCGCCTGGGAAACATCCAGAGAAGTCAAACACAGTGCTCCTATACTAATTGCCAGGCGCTGAGACGAATGCCGCCAAGATCGAGCGTCTAGGACTTACGGTTCAGGAGTTATTCACAGAAACATGGTTCTGAACATGCTGCCAATTTCTCGCCTGGGAAACATGCAGAGAAGTCCAAGATAGTGTTTTTTAGACTGGCTGCCACGAGCTGAATCGAATGCAGCCAAGAGCGAGCGTCTAGGACTTACGGTTCAGGAGTTATTCACAGAAACATGGTTCTGAACATGCTGCCAATTTCTCGCCTGGGAAACATGCAGAGAAGTCCAAGATAGTGTTTTTTAGACTGGCTGCCACGAGCTGAATCGAATGCAGCCAAGAGCGAGCGTCTAGGACTTACGGTTCAGGAGTTATTCACAGAAACATGGTTCTGAACATGCTGCCAATTTCTCGCCTGGGAAACATGCAGAGAAGTCCAAGATAGTGTTTTTTAGACTGGCTGCCACGAGCTGAATCGAATGCAGCCAAGAGCGAGCGTCTAGGACTTACGGTTCAGGAGTTATTCACAGAAACATGGTTCTGAACATGCTGCCAATTTCTCGCCTGGGAAACATGCAGAGAAGTCCAAGATAGTGTTTTTTAGACTGGCTGCCACGAGCTGAATCGAATGCAGCCAAGAGCGAGCGTCTAGGACTTACGGTTCAGGAGTTATTCACAGAAACATGGTTCTGAACATGCTGCCAATTTCTCGCCTGGGAAACATGCAGAGAAGTCCAAGATAGTGTTTTTTAGACTGGCTGCCACGAGCTGAATCGAATGCAGCCAAGAGCGAGCGTCTAGGACTTACGGTTCAGGAGTTATTCACAGAAACATGGTTCTGAACATGCTGCCAATTTCTCGCCTGGGAAACATGCAGAGAAGTCCAAGATAGTGTTTTTTAGACTGGCTGCCACGAGCTGAATCGAATGCAGCCAAGAGCGAGCGTCTAGGACTTACGGTTCAGGAGTTATTCACAGAAACATGGTTCTTTTACTGCCAGCCGCGAAAGCGAAAATAACCAAGATCGAGCGTCTAGGATTTACTTGTCAATAACTCGCCTGGGAAACATCCAGAGAAGTCAAACACAGTGCTCCTATACTAATTGCCAGGCGCTGAGACGAATGCCGCCAAGATCGAGCGTCTAGGACTTACGGTTCAGGAGTTATTCACAGAAACATGGTTCTGAACATGCTGCCAATTTCTCGCCTGGGAAACATGCAGAGAAGTCCAAGATAGTGTTTTTTAGACTGGCTGCCACGAGCTGAATCGAATGCAGCCAAGAGCGAGCGTCTAGGACTTACGGTTCAGGAGTTATTCACAGAAACATGGTTCTGAACATGCTGCCAATTGCTCGCCTGGGAAACATGCAGAGAAGTCCAAGATAGTGTTTTTTAGACTGGCTGCCACGAGCTGAATCGAATGCAGCCAAGAGCGAGCGTCTAGGACTTACGGTTCAGGAGTTATTCACAGAAACATGGTTCTGAACATGCTGCCAATTGCTCGCCTGGGAAACATGCAGAGAAGTCCAAGATAGTGTTTTTTAGACTGGCTGCCACGAGCTGAATCGAATGCAGCCAAGAGCGAGCGTCTAGGACTTACGGTTCAGGAGTTATTCACAGAAACATGGTTCTTTTACTGCCAGCCGCGAAAGCGAAAATAACCAAGATCGAGCGTCTAGGATTTACTTGTCAATAACTCGCCTGGGAAACATCCAGAGAAGTCAAACACAGTGCTCCTATACTAATTGCCAGGCGCTGAGACGAATGCCGCCAAGATCGAGCGTCTAGGACTTACGGTTCAAGAATTAGCTTTAGAAACATTTGCCTTAGGAACATGCAGAGAAGTCCAAGATAGTGTTTTTTAGACTGGCTGCCACGAGCTGAATCGAATGCAGCCAAGAGCGAGCGTCTAGGACTTACGGTTCAGGAGTTATTCACAGAAACATGGTTCTGAACATGCTGCCAATTGCTCGCCTGGGAAACATGCAGAGAAGTCCAAGATAGTGTTTTTTAGACTGGCTGCCACGAGCTGAATCGAATGCAGCCAAGAGCGAGCGTCTAGGACTTACGGTTCAGGAGTTATTCACAGAAACATGGTTCTTTTACTGCCAGCCGCGAAAGCGAAAATAACCAAGATCGAGCGTCTAGGATTTACTTGTCAATAACTCGCCTGGGAAACATCCAGAGAAGTCAAACACAGTGCTCCTATACTAATTGCCAGGCGCTGAGACGAATGCCGCCAAGATCGAGCGTCTAGGACTTACGGTTCAAGAATTAGCTTTAGAAACATTTGCCTTAGGAACATGCAGAGGAGTCCAAGATAGTGTTTTTTAGACTGGCTGCCACGAGCTGAATCGAATGCAGCCAAGAGCGAGCGTCTGTGACTTACGGTTCAGGAGTTATTCACAGAAACATGGTTCTGAACATGCTGCCAATTGCTCGCCTGGGAAACATGCAGAGAAGTCCAAGATAGTGTTTTTTAGACTGGCTGCCACGAGCTGAATCGAATGCAGCCAAGAGCGAGCGTCTAGGACTTACGGTTCAGGAGTTATTCACAGAAACATGGTTCTGAACATGCTGCCAATTGCTCGCCTGGGAAACATGCAGAGAAGTCCAAGATAGTGTTTTTTAGACTGGCTGCCACGAGCTGAATCGAATGCAGCCAAGAGCGAGCGTCTAGGACTTACGGTTCAGGAGTTATTCACAGAAACATGGTTCTTTTACTGCCAGCCGCGAAAGCGAAAATAACCAAGATCGAGCGTCTAGGATTTACTTGTCAATAACTCGCCTGGGAAACATCCAGAGAAGTCAAACACAGTGCTCCTATACTAATTGCCAGGCGCTGAGACGAATGCCGCCAAGATCGAGCGTCTAGGACTTACGGTTCAGGAGTTATTCACAGAAACATGGTTCTGAACATGCTGCCAATTTCTCGCCTGGGAAACATGCAGAGAAGTCCAAGATAGTGTTTTTTAGACTGGCTGCCACGAGCTGAATCGAATGCAGCCAAGAGCGAGCGTCTAGGACTTACGGTTCAGGAGTTATTCACAGAAACATGGTTCTGAACATGCTGCCAATTTCTCGCCTGGGAAACATGCAGAGAAGTCCAAGATAGTGTTTTTTAGACTGGCTGCCACGAGCTGAATCGAATGCAGCCAAGAGCGAGCGTCTAGGACTTACGGTTCAGGAGTTATTCACAGAAACATGGTTCTGAACATGCTGCCAATTTCTCGCCTGGGAAACATGCAGAGAAGTCCAAGATAGTGTTTTTTAGACTGGCTGCCACGAGCTGAATCGAATGCAGCCAAGAGCGAGCGTCTAGGACTTACGGTTCAGGAGTTATTCACAGAAACATGGTTCTGAACATGCTGCCAATTTCTCGCCTGGGAAACATGCAGAGAAGTCCAAGATAGTGTTTTTTAGACTGGCTGCCACGAGCTGAATCGAATGCAGCCAAGAGCGAGCGTCTAGGACTTACGGTTCAGGAGTTATTCACAGAAACATGGTTCTGAACATGCTGCCAATTTCTCGCCTGGGAAACATGCAGAGAAGTCCAAGATAGTGTTTTTTAGACTGGCTGCCACGAGCTGAATCGAATGCAGCCAAGAGCGAGCGTCTAGGACTTACGGTTCAGGAGTTATTCACAGAAACATGGTTCTGAACATGCTGCCAATTTCTCGCCTGGGAAACATGCAGAGAAGTCCAAGATAGTGTTTTTTAGACTGGCTGCCACGAGCTGAATCGAATGCAGCCAAGAGCGAGCGTCTAGGACTTACGGTTCAGGAGTTATTCACAGAAACATGGTTCTTTTACTGCCAGCCGCGAAAGCGAAAATAACCAAGATCGAGCGTCTAGGATTTACTTGTCAATAACTCGCCTGGGAAACATCCAGAGAAGTCAAACACAGTGCTCCTATACTAATTGCCAGGCGCTGAGACGAATGCCGCCAAGATCGAGCGTCTAGGACTTACGGTTCAGGAGTTATTCACAGAAACATGGTTCTGAACATGCTGCCAATTGCTCGCCTGGGAAACATGCAGAGAAGTCCAAGATAGTGTTTTTTAGACTGGCTGCCACGAGCTGAATCGAATGCAGCCAAGAGCGAGCGTCTAGGACTTACGGTTCAGGAGTTATTCACAGAAACATGGTTCTGAACATGCTGCCAATTGCTCGCCTGGGAAACATGCAGAGAAGTCCAAGATAGTGTTTTTTAGACTGGCTGCCACGAGCTGAATCGAATGCAGCCAAGAGCGAGCGTCTAGGACTTACGGTTCAGGAGTTATTCACAGAAACATGGTTCTTTTACTGCCAGCCGCGAAAGCGAAAATAACCAAGATCGAGCGTCTAGGATTTACTTGTCAATAACTCGCCTGGGAAACATCCAGAGAAGTCAAACACAGTGCTCCTATACTAATTGCCAGGCGCTGAGACGAATGCCGCCAAGATCGAGCGTCTAGGACTTACGGTTCAGGAGTTATTCACAGAAACATGGTTCTGAACATGCTGCCAATTTCTCGCCTGGGAAACATGCAGAGAAGTCCAAGATAGTGTTTTTTAGACTGGCTGCCACGAGCTGAATCGAATGCAGCCAAGAGCGAGCGTCTAGGACTTACGGTTCAGGAGTTATTCACAGAAACATGGTTCTTTTACTGCCAGCCGCGAAAGCGAAAATAACCAAGATCGAGCGTCTAGGATTTACTTGTCAATAACTCGCCTGGGAAACATCCAGAGAAGTCAAACACAGTGCTCCTATACTAATTGCCAGGCGCTGAGACGAATGCCGCCAAGATCGAGCGTCTAGGACTTACGGTTCAGGAGTTATTCACAGAAACATGGTTCTGAACATGCTGCCAATTTCTCGCCTGGGAAACATGCAGAGAAGTCCAAGATAGTGTTTTTTAGACTGGCTGCCACGAGCTGAATCGAATGCAGCCAAGAGCGAGCGTCTAGGACTTACGGTTCAGGAGTTATTCACAGAAACATGGTTCTGAACATGCTGCCAATTTCTCGCCTGGGAAACATGCAGAGAAGTCCAAGATAGTGTTTTTTAGACTGGCTGCCACGAGCTGAATCGAATGCAGCCAAGAGCGAGCGTCTAGGACTTACGGTTCAGGAGTTATTCACAGAAACATGGTTCTGAACATGCTGCCAATTTCTCGCCTGGGAAACATGCAGAGAAGTCCAAGATAGTGTTTTTTAGACTGGCTGCCACGAGCTGAATCGAATGCAGCCAAGAGCGAGCGTCTAGGACTTACGGTTCAGGAGTTATTCACAGAAACATGGTTCTGAACATGCTGCCAATTTCTCGCCTGGGAAACATGCAGAGAAGTCCAAGATAGTGTTTTTTAGACTGGCTGCCACGAGCTGAATCGAATGCATCCAAGAGCGAGCGTCTAGGACTTACGGTTCAGGAGTTATTCACAGAAACATGGTTCTGAACATGCTGCCAATTTCTCGCCTGGGAAACATGCAGAGAAGTCCAAGATAGTGTTTTTTAGACTGGCTGCCACGAGCTGAATCGAATGCAGCCAAGAGCGAGCGTCTAGGACTTACGGTTCAGGAGTTATTCACAGAAACATGGTTCTGAACATGCTGCCAATTTCTCGCCTGGGAAACATGCAGAGAAGTCCAAGATAGTGTTTTTTAGACTGGCTGCCACGAGCTGAATCGAATGCAGCCAAGAGCGAGCGTCTAGGACTTACGGTTCAGGAGTTATTCACAGAAACATGGTTCTTTTACTGCCAGCCGCGAAAGCGAAAATAACCAAGATCGAGCGTCTAGGATTTACTTGTCAATAACTCGCCTGGGAAACATCCAGAGAAGTCAAACACAGTGCTCCTATACTAATTGCCAGGCGCTGAGACGAATGCCGCCAAGATCGAGCGTCTAGGACTTACGGTTCAGGAGTTATTCACAGAAACATGGTTCTGAACATGCTGCCAATTTCTCGCCTGGGAAACATGCAGAGAAGTCCAAGATAGTGTTTTTTAGACTGGCTGCCACGAGCTGAATCGAATGCAGCCAAGAGCGAGCGTCTAGGACTTACGGTTCAGGAGTTATTCACAGAAACATGGTTCTGAACATGCTGCCAATTGCTCGCCTGGGAAACATGCAGAGAAGTCCAAGATAGTGTTTTTTAGACTGGCTGCCACGAGCTGAATCGAATGCAGCCAAGAGCGAGCGTCTAGGACTTACGGTTCAGGAGTTATTCACAGAAACATGGTTCTGAACATGCTGCCAATTGCTCGCCTGGGAAACATGCAGAGAAGTCCAAGATAGTGTTTTTTAGACTGGCTGCCACGAGCTGAATCGAATGCAGCCAAGAGCGAGCGTCTAGGACTTACGGTTCAGGAGTTATTCACAGAAACATGGTTCTTTTACTGCCAGCCGCGAAAGCGAAAATAACCAAGATCGAGCGTCTAGGATTTACTTGTCAATAACTCGCCTGGGAAACATCCAGAGAAGTCAAACACAGTGCTCCTATACTAATTGCCAGGCGCTGAGACGAATGCCGCCAAGATCGAGCGTCTAGGACTTACGGTTCAGGAGTTATTCACAGAAACATGGTTCTGAACATGCTGCCAATTTCTCGCCTGGGAAACATGCAGAGAAGTCCAAGATAGTGTTTTTTAGACTGGCTGCCACGAGCTGAATCGAATGCAGCCAAGAGCGAGCGTCTAGGACTTACGGTTCAGGAGTTATTCACAGAAACATGGTTCTTTTACTGCCAGCCGCGAAAGCGAAAATAACCAAGATCGAGCGTCTAGGATTTACTTGTCAATAACTCGCCTGGGAAACATCCAGAGAAGTCAAACACAGTGCTCCTATACTAATTGCCAGGCGCTGAGACGAATGCCGCCAAGATCGAGCGTCTAGGACTTACGGTTCAGGAGTTATTCACAGAAACATGGTTCTGAACATGCTGCCAATTTCTCGCCTGGGAAACATGCAGAGAAGTCCAAGATAGTGTTTTTTAGACTGGCTGCCACGAGCTGAATCGAATGCAGCCAAGAGCGAGCGTCTAGGACTTACGGTTCAGGAGTTATTCACAGAAACATGGTTCTGAACATGCTGCCAATTGCTCGCCTGGGAAACATGCAGAGAAGTCCAAGATAGTGTTTTTTAGACTGGCTGCCACGAGCTGAATCGAATGCAGCCAAGAGCGAGCGTCTAGGACTTACGGTTCAGGAGTTATTCACAGAAACATGGTTCTTTTACTGCCAGCCGCGAAAGCGAAAATAACCAAGATCGAGCGTCTAGGATTTACTTGTCAATAACTCGCCTGGGAAACATCCAGAGAAGTCAAACACAGTGCTCCTATACTAATTGCCAGGCGCTGAGACGAATGCCGCCAAGATCGAGCGTCTAGGACTTACGGTTCAGGAGTTATTCACAGAAACATGGTTCTGAACATGCTGCCAATTTCTCGCCTGGGAAACATGCAGAGAAGTCCAAGATAGTGTTTTTTAGACTGGCTGCCACGAGCTGAATCGAATGCAGCCAAGAGCGAGCGTCTAGGACTTACGGTTCAGGAGTTATTCACAGAAACATGGTTCTTTTACTGCCAGCCGCGAAAGCGAAAATAACCAAGATCGAGCGTCTAGGATTTACTTGTCAATAACTCGCCTGGGAAACATCCAGAGAAGTCAAACACAGTGCTCCTATACTAATTGCCAGGCGCTGAGACGAATGCCGCCAAGATCGAGCGTCTAGGACTTACGGTTCAGGAGTTATTCACAGAAACATGGTTCTGAACATGCTGCCAATTTCTCGCCTGGGAAACATGCAGAGAAGTCCAAGATAGTGTTTTTTAGACTGGCTGCCACGAGCTGAATCGAATGCAGCCAAGAGCGAGCGTCTAGGACTTACGGTTCAGGAGTTATTCACAGAAACATGGTTCTGAACATGCTGCCAATTGCTCGCCTGGGAAACATGCAGAGAAGTCCAAGATAGTGTTTTTTAGACTGGCTGCCACGAGCTGAATCGAATGCAGCCAAGAGCGAGCGTCTAGGACTTACGGTTCAGGAGTTATTCACAGAAACATGGTTCTGAACATGCTGCCAATTGCTCGCCTGGGAAACATGCAGAGAAGTCCAAGATAGTGTTTTTTAGACTGGCTGCCACGAGCTGAATCGAATGCAGCCAAGAGCGAGCGTCTAGGACTTACGGTTCAGGAGTTATTCACAGAAACATGGTTCTGAACATGCTGCCAATTGCTCGCCTGGGAAACATGCAGAGAAGTCCAAGATAGTGTTTTTTAGACTGGCTGCCACGAGCTGAATCGAATGCAGCCAAGAGCGAGCGTCTAGGACTTACGGTTCAGGAGTTATTCACAGAAACATGGTTCTTTTACTGCCAGCCGCGAAAGCGAAAATAACCAAGATCGAGCGTCTAGGATTTACTTGTCAATAACTCGCCTGGGAAACATCCAGAGAAGTCAAACACAGTGCTCCTATACTAATTGCCAGGCGCTGAGACGAATGCCGCCAAGATCGAGCGTCTAGGACTTACGGTTCAAGAATTAGCTTTAGAAACATTTGCCTTAGGAACATGCAGAGAAGTCCAAGATAGTGTTTTTTAGACTGGCTGCCACGAGCTGAATCGAATGCAGCCAAGAGCGAGCGTCTAGGACTTACGGTTCAGGAGTTATTCACAGAAACATGGTTCTGAACATGCTGCCAATTGCTCGCCTGGGAAACATGCAGAGAAGTCCAAGATAGTGTTTTTTAGACTGGCTGCCACGAGCTGAATCGAATGCAGCCAAGAGCGAGCGTCTAGGACTTACGGTTCAGGAGTTATTCACAGAAACATGGTTCTTTTACTGCCAGCCGCGAAAGCGAAAATAACCAAGATCGAGCGTCTAGGATTTACTTGTCAATAACTCGCCTGGGAAACATCCAGAGAAGTCAAACACAGTGCTCCTATACTAATTGCCAGGCGCTGAGACGAATGCCGCCAAGATCGAGCGTCTAGGACTTACGGTTCAAGAATTAGCTTTAGAAACATTTGCCTTAGGAACATGCAGAGGAGTCCAAGATAGTGTTTTTTAGACTGGCTGCCACGAGCTGAATCGAATGCAGCCAAGAGCGAGCGTCTGTGACTTACGGTTCAGGAGTTATTCACAGAAACATGGTTCTGAACATGCTGCCAATTGCTCGCCTGGGAAACATGCAGAGAAGTCCAAGATAGTGTTTTTTAGACTGGCTGCCACGAGCTGAATCGAATGCAGCCAAGAGCGAGCGTCTAGGACTTACGGTTCAGGAGTTATTCACAGAAACATGGTTCTGAACATGCTGCCAATTGCTCGCCTGGGAAACATGCAGAGAAGTCCAAGATAGTGTTTTTTAGACTGGCTGCCACGAGCTGAATCGAATGCAGCCAAGAGCGAGCGTCTAGGACTTACGGTTCAGGAGTTATTCACAGAAACATGGTTCTTTTACTGCCAGCCGCGAAAGCGAAAATAACCAAGATCGAGCGTCTAGGATTTACTTGTCAATAACTCGCCTGGGAAACATCCAGAGAAGTCAAACACAGTGCTCCTATACTAATTGCCAGGCGCTGAGACGAATGCCGCCAAGATCGAGCGTCTAGGACTTACGGTTCAGGAGTTATTCACAGAAACATGGTTCTGAACATGCTGCCAATTTCTCGCCTGGGAAACATGCAGAGAAGTCCAAGATAGTGTTTTTTAGACTGGCTGCCACGAGCTGAATCGAATGCAGCCAAGAGCGAGCGTCTAGGACTTACGGTTCAGGAGTTATTCACAGAAACATGGTTCTGAACATGCTGCCAATTGCTCGCCTGGGAAACATGCAGAGAAGTCCAAGATAGTGTTTTTTAGACTGGCTGCCACGAGCTGAATCGAATGCAGCCAAGAGCGAGCGTCTAGGACTTACGGTTCAGGAGTTATTCACAGAAACATGGTTCTGAACATGCTGCCAATTTCTCGCCTGGGAAACATGCAGAGAAGTCCAAGATAGTGTTTTTTAGACTGGCTGCCACGAGCTGAATCGAATGCAGCCAAGAGCGAGCGTCTAGGACTTACGGTTCAGGAGTTATTCACAGAAACATGGTTCTGAACATGCTGCCAATTTCTCGCCTGGGAAACATGCAGAGAAGTCCAAGATAGTGTTTTTTAGACTGGCTGCCACGAGCTGAATCGAATGCAGCCAAGAGCGAGCGTCTAGGACTTACGGTTCAGGAGTTATTCACAGAAACATGGTTCTGAACATGCTGCCAATTTCTCGCCTGGGAAACATGCAGAGAAGTCCAAGATAGTGTTTTTTAGACTGGCTGCCACGAGCTGAATCGAATGCAGCCAAGAGCGAGCGTCTAGGACTTACGGTTCAGGAGTTATTCACAGAAACATGGTTCTGAACATGCTGCCAATTTCTCGCCTGGGAAACATGCAGAGAAGTCCAAGATAGTGTTTTTTAGACTGGCTGCCACGAGCTGAATCGAATGCAGCCAAGAGCGAGCGTCTAGGACTTACGGTTCAGGAGTTATTCACAGAAACATGGTTCTGAACATGCTGCCAATTTCTCGCCTGGGAAACATGCAGAGAAGTCCAAGATAGTGTTTTTTAGACTGGCTGCCACGAGCTGAATCGAATGCAGCCAAGAGCGAGCGTCTAGGACTTACGGTTCAGGAGTTATTCACAGAAACATGGTTCTGAACATGCTGCCAATTTCTCGCCTGGGAAACATGCAGAGAAGTCCAAGATAGTGTTTTTTAGACTGGCTGCCACGAGCTGAATCGAATGCAGCCAAGAGCGAGCGTCTAGGACTTACGGTTCAGGAGTTATTCACAGAAACATGGTTCTTTTACTGCCAGCCGCGAAAGCGAAAATAACCAAGATCGAGCGTCTAGGATTTACTTGTCAATAACTCGCCTGGGAAACATCCAGAGAAGTCAAACACAGTGCTCCTATACTAATTGCCAGGCGCTGAGACGAATGCCGCCAAGATCGAGCGTCTAGGACTTACGGTTCAGGAGTTATTCACAGAAACATGGTTCTGAACATGCTGCCAATTTCTCGCCTGGGAAACATGCAGAGAAGTCCAAGATAGTGTTTTTTAGACTGGCTGCCACGAGCTGAATCGAATGCAGCCAAGAGCGAGCGTCTAGGACTTACGGTTCAGGAGTTATTCACAGAAACATGGTTCTGAACATGCTGCCAATTGCTCGCCTGGGAAACATGCAGAGAAGTCCAAGATAGTGTTTTTTAGACTGGCTGCCACGAGCTGAATCGAATGCAGCCAAGAGCGAGCGTCTAGGACTTACGGTTCAGGAGTTATTCACAGAAACATGGTTCTGAACATGCTGCCAATTGCTCGCCTGGGAAACATGCAGAGAAGTCCAAGATAGTGTTTTTTAGACTGGCTGCCACGAGCTGAATCGAATGCAGCCAAGAGCGAGCGTCTAGGACTTACGGTTCAGGAGTTATTCACAGAAACATGGTTCTTTTACTGCCAGCCGCGAAAGCGAAAATAACCAAGATCGAGCGTCTAGGATTTACTTGTCAATAACTCGCCTGGGAAACATCCAGAGAAGTCAAACACAGTGCTCCTATACTAATTGCCAGGCGCTGAGACGAATGCCGCCAAGATCGAGCGTCTAGGACTTACGGTTCAGGAGTTATTCACAGAAACATGGTTCTGAACATGCTGCCAATTTCTCGCCTGGGAAACATGCAGAGAAGTCCAAGATAGTGTTTTTTAGACTGGCTGCCACGAGCTGAATCGAATGCAGCCAAGAGCGAGCGTCTAGGACTTACGGTTCAGGAGTTATTCACAGAAACATGGTTCTTTTACTGCCAGCCGCGAAAGCGAAAATAACCAAGATCGAGCGTCTAGGATTTACTTGTCAATAACTCGCCTGGGAAACATCCAGAGAAGTCAAACACAGTGCTCCTATACTAATTGCCAGGCGCTGAGACGAATGCCGCCAAGATCGAGCGTCTAGGACTTACGGTTCAAGAATTAGCTTTAGAAACATTTGCCTTAGGAACATGCAGAGAAGTCCAAGATAGTGTTTTTTAGACTGGCTGCCACGAGCTGAATCGAAAGCAGCCAAGAGCGAGCGTCTGTGACTTACGGTTCAGGAGTTATTCACAGAAACATGGTTCTGAACATGCTGCCAATTGCTCGCCTGGGAAACATGCAGAGAAGTCCAAGATAGTGTTTTTTAGACTGGCTGCCACGAGCTGAATCGAATGCAGCCAAGAGCGAGCGTCTAGGACTTACGGTTCAGGAGTTATTCACAGAAACATGGTTCTGAACATGCTGCCAATTGCTCGCCTGGGAAACATGCAGAGAAGTCCAAGATAGTGTTTTTTAGACTGGCTGCCACGAGCTGAATCGAATGCAGCCAAGAGCGAGCGTCTAGGACTTACGGTTCAGGAGTTATTCACAGAAACATGGTTCTGAACATGCTGCCAATTGCTCGCCTGGGAAACATGCAGAGAAGTCCAAGATAGTGTTTTTTAGACTGGCTGCCACGAGCTGAATCGAATGCAGCCAAGAGCGAGCGTCTAGGACTTACGGTTCAGGAGTTATTCACAGAAACATGGTTCTTTTACTGCCAGCCGCGAAAGCGAAAATAACCAAGATCGAGCGTCTAGGATTTACTTGTCAATAACTCGCCTGGGAAACATCCAGAGAAGTCAAACACAGTGCTCCTATACTAATTGCCAGGCGCTGAGACGAATGCCGCCAAGATCGAGCGTCTAGGACTTACGGTTCAAGAATTAGCTTTAGAAACATTTGCCTTAGGAACATGCAGAGAAGTCAAAGATAGTGTTTTTTAGACTGGCTGCCACGAGCTGAATCGAATGCAGCCAAGAGCGAGCGTCTAGGACTTACGGTTCAGGAGTTATTCACAGAAACATGGTTCTGAACATGCTGCCAATTGCTCGCCTGGGAAACATGCAGAGAAGTCCAAGATAGTGTTTTTTAGACTGGCTGCCACGAGCTGAATCGAATGCAGCCAAGAGCGAGCGTCTAGGACTTACGGTTCAGGAGTTATTCACAGAAACATGGTTCTTTTACTGCCAGCCGCGAAAGCGAAAATAACCAAGATCGAGCGTCTAGGATTTACTTGTCAATAACTCGCCTGGGAAACATCCAGAGAAGTCAAACACAGTGCTCCTATACTAATTGCCAGGCGCTGAGACGAATGCCGCCAAGATCGAGCGTCTAGGACTTACGGTTCAGGAGTTATTCACAGAAACATGGTTCTGAACATGCTGCCAATTTCTCGCCTGGGAAACATGCAGAGAAGTCCAAGATAGTGTTTTTTAGACTGGCTGCCACGAGCTGAATCGAATGCAGCCAAGAGCGAGCGTCTAGGACTTACGGTTCAGGAGTTATTCACAGAAACATGGTTCTTTTACTGCCAGCCGCGAAAGCGAAAATAACCAAGATCGAGCGTCTAGGATTTACTTGTCAATAACTCGCCTGGGAAACATCCAGAGAAGTCAAACACAGTGCTCCTATACTAATTGCCAGGCGCTGAGACGAATGCCGCCAAGATCGAGCGTCTAGGACTTACGGTTCAAGAATTAGCTTTAGAAACATTTGCCTTAGGAACATGCAGAGAAGTCCAAGATAGTGTTTTTTAGACTGGCTGCCACGAGCTGAATCGAAAGCAGCCAAGAGCGAGCGTCTGTGACTTACGGTTCAGGAGTTATTCACAGAAACATGGTTCTGAACATGCTGCCAATTGCTCGCCTGGGAAACATGCAGAGAAGTCCAAGATAGTGTTTTTTAGACTGGCTGCCACGAGCTGAATCGAATGCAGCCAAGAGCGAGCGTCTAGGACTTACGGTTCAGGAGTTATTCACAGAAACATGGTTCTGAACATGCTGCCAATTGCTCGCCTGGGAAACATGCAGAGAAGTCCAAGATAGTGTTTTTTAGACTGGCTGCCACGAGCTGAATCGAATGCAGCCAAGAGCGAGCGTCTAGGACTTACGGTTCAGGAGTTATTCACAGAAACATGGTTCTGAACATGCTGCCAATTTCTCGCCTGGGAAACATGCAGAGAAGTCCAAGATAGTGTTTTTTAGACTGGCTGCCACGAGCTGAATCGAATGCAGCCAAGAGCGAGCGTCTAGGACTTACGGTTCAGGAGTTATTCACAGAAACATGGTTCTGAACATGCTGCCAATTGCTCGCCTGGGAAACATGCAGAGAAGTCCAAGATAGTGTTTTTTAGACTGGCTGCCACGAGCTGAATCGAATGCAGCCAAGAGCGAGCGTCTAGGACTTACGGTTCAGGAGTTATTCACAGAAACATGGTTCTTTTACTGCCAGCCGCGAAAGCGAAAATAACCAAGATCGAGCGTCTAGGATTTACTTGTCAATAACTCGCCTGGGAAACATCCAGAGAAGTCAAACACAGTGCTCCTATACTAATTGCCAGGCGCTGAGACGAATGCCGCCAAGATCGAGCGTCTAGGACTTACGGTTCAGGAGTTATTCACAGAAACATGGTTCTGAACATGCTGCCAATTTCTCGCCTGGGAAACATGCAGAGAAGTCCAAGATAGTGTTTTTTAGACTGGCTGCCACGAGCTGAATCGAATGCAGCCAAGAGCGAGCGTCTAGGACTTACGGTTCAGGAGTTATTCACAGAAACATGGTTCTGAACATGCTGCCAATTTCTCGCCTGGGAAACATGCAGAGAAGTCCAAGATAGTGTTTTTTAGACTGGCTGCCACGAGCTGAATCGAATGCAGCCAAGAGCGAGCGTCTAGGACTTACGGTTCAGGAGTTATTCACAGAAACATGGTTCTGAACATGCTGCCAATTTCTCGCCTGGGAAACATGCAGAGAAGTCCAAGATAGTGTTTTTTAGACTGGCTGCCACGAGCTGAATCGAATGCAGCCAAGAGCGAGCGTCTAGGACTTACGGTTCAGGAGTTATTCACAGAAACATGGTTCTGAACATGCTGCCAATTGCTCGCCTGGGAAACATGCAGAGAAGTCCAAGATAGTGTTTTTTAGACTGGCTGCCACGAGCTGAATCGAATGCAGCCAAGAGCGAGCGTCTAGGACTTACGGTTCAGGAGTTATTCACAGAAACATGGTTCTGAACATGCTGCCAATTGCTCGCCTGGGAAACATGCAGAGAAGTCCAAGATAGTGTTTTTTAGACTGGCTGCCACGAGCTGAATCGAATGCAGCCAAGAGCGAGCGTCTAGGACTTACGGTTCAGGAGTTATTCACAGAAACATGGTTCTTTTACTGCCAGCCGCGAAAGCGAAAATAACCAAGATCGAGCGTCTAGGATTTACTTGTCAATAACTCGCCTGGGAAACATCCAGAGAAGTCAAACACAGTGCTCCTATACTAATTGCCAGGCGCTGAGACGAATGCCGCCAAGATCGAGCGTCTAGGACTTACGGTTCAGGAGTTATTCACAGAAACATGGTTCTGAACATGCTGCCAATTTCTCGCCTGGGAAACATGCAGAGAAGTCCAAGATAGTGTTTTTTAGACTGGCTGCCACGAGCTGAATCGAATGCAGCCAAGAGCGAGCGTCTAGGACTTACGGTTCAGGAGTTATTCACAGAAACATGGTTCTGAACATGCTGCCAATTGCTCGCCTGGGAAACATGCAGAGAAGTCCAAGATAGTGTTTTTTAGACTGGCTGCCACGAGCTGAATCGAATGCAGCCAAGAGCGAGCGTCTAGGACTTACGGTTCAGGAGTTATTCACAGAAACATGGTTCTTTTACTGCCAGCCGCGAAAGCGAAAATAACCAAGATCGAGCGTCTAGGATTTACTTGTCAATAACTCGCCTGGGAAACATCCAGAGAAGTCAAACACAGTGCTCCTATACTAATTGCCAGGCGCTGAGACGAATGCCGCCAAGATCGAGCGTCTAGGACTTACGGTTCAGGAGTTATTCACAGAAACATGGTTCTGAACATGCTGCCAATTTCTCGCCTGGGAAACATGCAGAGAAGTCCAAGATAGTGTTTTTTAGACTGGCTGCCACGAGCTGAATCGAATGCAGCCAAGAGCGAGCGTCTAGGACTTACGGTTCAGGAGTTATTCACAGAAACATGGTTCTGAACATGCTGCCAATTGCTCGCCTGGGAAACATGCAGAGAAGTCCAAGATAGTGTTTTTTAGACTGGCTGCCACGAGCTGAATCGAATGCAGCCAAGAGCGAGCGTCTAGGACTTACGGTTCAGGAGTTATTCACAGAAACATGGTTCTTTTACTGCCAGCCGCGAAAGCGAAAATAACCAAGATCGAGCGTCTAGGATTTACTTGTCAATAACTCGCCTGGGAAACATCCAGAGAAGTCAAACACAGTGCTCCTATACTAATTGCCAGGCGCTGAGACGAATGCCGCCAAGATCGAGCGTCTAGGACTTACGGTTCAAGAATTAGCTTTAGAAACATTTGCCTTAGGAACATGCAGAGAAGTCCAAGATAGTGTTTTTTAGACTGGCTGCCACGAGCTGAATCGAATGCAGCCAAGAGCGAGCGTCTAGGACTTACGGTTCAGGAGTTATTCACAGAAACATGGTTCTGAACATGCTGCCAATTGCTCGCCTGGGAAACATGCAGAGAAGTCCAAGATAGTGTTTTTTAGACTGGCTGCCACGAGCTGAATCGAATGCAGCCAAGAGCGAGCGTCTAGGACTTACGGTTCAGGAGTTATTCACAGAAACATGGTTCTGAACATGCTGCCAATTGCTCGCCTGGGAAACATGCAGAGAAGTCCAAGATAGTGTTTTTTAGACTGGCTGCCACGAGCTGAATCGAATGCAGCCAAGAGCGAGCGTCTAGGACTTACGGTTCAGGAGTTATTCACAGAAACATGGTTCTGAACATGCTGCCAATTGCTCGCCTGGGAAACATGCAGAGAAGTCCAAGATAGTGTTTTTTAGACTGGCTGCCACGAGCTGAATCGAATGCAGCCAAGAGCGAGCGTCTAGGACTTACGGTTCAGGAGTTATTCACAGAAACATGGTTCTTTTACTGCCAGCCGCGAAAGCGAAAATAACCAAGATCGAGCGTCTAGGATTTACTTGTCAATAACTCGCCTGGGAAACATCCAGAGAAGTCAAACACAGTGCTCCTATACTAATTGCCAGGCGCTGAGACGAATGCCGCCAAGATCGAGCGTCTAGGACTTACGGTTCAAGAATTAGCTTTAGAAACATTTGCCTTAGGAACATGCAGAGAAGTCCAAGATAGTGTTTTTTAGACTGGCTGCCACGAGCTGAATCGAATGCAGCCAAGAGCGAGCGTCTAGGACTTACGGTTCAGGAGTTATTCACAGAAACATGGTTCTGAACATGCTGCCAATTGCTCGCCTGGGAAACATGCAGAGAAGTCCAAGATAGTGTTTTTTAGACTGGCTGCCACGAGCTGAATCGAATGCAGCCAAGAGCGAGCGTCTAGGACTTACGGTTCAGGAGTTATTCACAGAAACATGGTTCTTTTACTGCCAGCCGCGAAAGCGAAAATAACCAAGATCGAGCGTCTAGGATTTACTTGTCAATAACTCGCCTGGGAAACATCCAGAGAAGTCAAACACAGTGCTCCTATACTAATTGCCAGGCGCTGAGACGAATGCCGCCAAGATCGAGCGTCTAGGACTTACGGTTCAAGAATTAGCTTTAGAAACATTTGCCTTAGGAACATGCAGAGGAGTCCAAGATAGTGTTTTTTAGACTGGCTGCCACGAGCTGAATCGAATGCAGCCAAGAGCGAGCGTCTGTGACTTACGGTTCAGGAGTTATTCACAGAAACATGGTTCTGAACATGCTGCCAATTGCTCGCCTGGGAAACATGCAGAGAAGTCCAAGATAGTGTTTTTTAGACTGGCTGCCACGAGCTGAATCGAATGCAGCCAAGAGCGAGCGTCTAGGACTTACGGTTCAGGAGTTATTCACAGAAACATGGTTCTGAACATGCTGCCAATTGCTCGCCTGGGAAACATGCAGAGAAGTCCAAGATAGTGTTTTTTAGACTGGCTGCCACGAGCTGAATCGAATGCAGCCAAGAGCGAGCGTCTAGGACTTACGGTTCAGGAGTTATTCACAGAAACATGGTTCTTTTACTGCCAGCCGCGAAAGCGAAAATAACCAAGATCGAGCGTCTAGGATTTACTTGTCAATAACTCGCCTGGGAAACATCCAGAGAAGTCAAACACAGTGCTCCTATACTAATTGCCAGGCGCTGAGACGAATGCCGCCAAGATCGAGCGTCTAGGACTTACGGTTCAGGAGTTATTCACAGAAACATGGTTCTGAACATGCTGCCAATTTCTCGCCTGGGAAACATGCAGAGAAGTCCAAGATAGTGTTTTTTAGACTGGCTGCCACGAGCTGAATCGAATGCAGCCAAGAGCGAGCGTCTAGGACTTACGGTTCAGGAGTTATTCACAGAAACATGGTTCTGAACATGCTGCCAATTTCTCGCCTGGGAAACATGCAGAGAAGTCCAAGATAGTGTTTTTTAGACTGGCTGCCACGAGCTGAATCGAATGCAGCCAAGAGCGAGCGTCTAGGACTTACGGTTCAGGAGTTATTCACAGAAACATGGTTCTGAACATGCTGCCAATTTCTCGCCTGGGAAACATGCAGAGAAGTCCAAGATAGTGTTTTTTAGACTGGCTGCCACGAGCTGAATCGAATGCAGCCAAGAGCGAGCGTCTAGGACTTACGGTTCAGGAGTTATTCACAGAAACATGGTTCTGAACATGCTGCCAATTTCTCGCCTGGGAAACATGCAGAGAAGTCCAAGATAGTGTTTTTTAGACTGGCTGCCACGAGCTGAATCGAATGCAGCCAAGAGCGAGCGTCTAGGACTTACGGTTCAGGAGTTATTCACAGAAACATGGTTCTGAACATGCTGCCAATTTCTCGCCTGGGAAACATGCAGAGAAGTCCAAGATAGTGTTTTTTAGACTGGCTGCCACGAGCTGAATCGAATGCAGCCAAGAGCGAGCGTCTAGGACTTACGGTTCAGGAGTTATTCACAGAAACATGGTTCTGAACATGCTGCCAATTTCTCGCCTGGGAAACATGCAGAGAAGTCCAAGATAGTGTTTTTTAGACTGGCTGCCACGAGCTGAATCGAATGCAGCCAAGAGCGAGCGTCTAGGACTTACGGTTCAGGAGTTATTCACAGAAACATGGTTCTTTTACTGCCAGCCGCGAAAGCGAAAATAACCAAGATCGAGCGTCTAGGATTTACTTGTCAATAACTCGCCTGGGAAACATCCAGAGAAGTCAAACACAGTGCTCCTATACTAATTGCCAGGCGCTGAGACGAATGCCGCCAAGATCGAGCGTCTAGGACTTACGGTTCAGGAGTTATTCACAGAAACATGGTTCTGAACATGCTGCCAATTTCTCGCCTGGGAAACATGCAGAGAAGTCCAAGATAGTGTTTTTTAGACTGGCTGCCACGAGCTGAATCGAATGCAGCCAAGAGCGAGCGTCTAGGACTTACGGTTCAGGAGTTATTCACAGAAACATGGTTCTGAACATGCTGCCAATTGCTCGCCTGGGAAACATGCAGAGAAGTCCAAGATAGTGTTTTTTAGACTGGCTGCCACGAGCTGAATCGAATGCAGCCAAGAGCGAGCGTCTAGGACTTACGGTTCAGGAGTTATTCACAGAAACATGGTTCTGAACATGCTGCCAATTGCTCGCCTGGGAAACATGCAGAGAAGTCCAAGATAGTGTTTTTTAGACTGGCTGCCACGAGCTGAATCGAATGCAGCCAAGAGCGAGCGTCTAGGACTTACGGTTCAGGAGTTATTCACAGAAACATGGTTCTTTTACTGCCAGCCGCGAAAGCGAAAATAACCAAGATCGAGCGTCTAGGATTTACTTGTCAATAACTCGCCTGGGAAACATCCAGAGAAGTCAAACACAGTGCTCCTATACTAATTGCCAGGCGCTGAGACGAATGCCGCCAAGATCGAGCGTCTAGGACTTACGGTTCAGGAGTTATTCACAGAAACATGGTTCTGAACATGCTGCCAATTTCTCGCCTGGGAAACATGCAGAGAAGTCCAAGATAGTGTTTTTTAGACTGGCTGCCACGAGCTGAATCGAATGCAGCCAAGAGCGAGCGTCTAGGACTTACGGTTCAGGAGTTATTCACAGAAACATGGTTCTGAACATGCTGCCAATTTCTCGCCTGGGAAACATGCAGAGAAGTCCAAGATAGTGTTTTTTAGACTGGCTGCCACGAGCTGAATCGAATGCAGCCAAGAGCGAGCGTCTAGGACTTACGGTTCAGGAGTTATTCACAGAAACATGGTTCTGAACATGCTGCCAATTGCTCGCCTGGGAAACATGCAGAGAAGTCCAAGATAGTGTTTTTTAGACTGGCTGCCACGAGCTGAATCGAATGCAGCCAAGAGCGAGCGTCTAGGACTTACGGTTCAGGAGTTATTCACAGAAACATGGTTCTTTTACTGCCAGCCGCGAAAGCGAAAATAACCAAGATCGAGCGTCTAGGATTTACTTGTCAATAACTCGCCTGGGAAACATCCAGAGAAGTCAAACACAGTGCTCCTATACTAATTGCCAGGCGCTGAGACGAATGCCGCCAAGATCGAGCGTCTAGGACTTACGGTTCAGGAGTTATTCACAGAAACATGGTTCTGAACATGCTGCCAATTTCTCGCCTGGGAAACATGCAGAGAAGTCCAAGATAGTGTTTTTTAGACTGGCTGCCACGAGCTGAATCGAATGCAGCCAAGAGCGAGCGTCTAGGACTTACGGTTCAGGAGTTATTCACAGAAACATGGTTCTTTTACTGCCAGCCGCGAAAGCGAAAATAACCAAGATCGAGCGTCTAGGATTTACTTGTCAATAACTCGCCTGGGAAACATCCAGAGAAGTCAAACACAGTGCTCCTATACTAATTGCCAGGCGCTGAGACGAATGCCGCCAAGATCGAGCGTCTAGGACTTACGGTTCAAGAATTAGCTTTAGAAACATTTGCCTTAGGAACATGCAGAGAAGTCCAAGATAGTGTTTTTTAGACTGGCTGCCACGAGCTGAATCGAAAGCAGCCAAGAGCGAGCGTCTGTGACTTACGGTTCAGGAGTTATTCACAGAAACATGGTTCTGAACATGCTGCCAATTGCTCGCCTGGGAAACATGCAGAGAAGTCCAAGATAGTGTTTTTTAGACTGGCTGCCACGAGCTGAATCGAATGCAGCCAAGAGCGAGCGTCTAGGACTTACGGTTCAGGAGTTATTCACAGAAACATGGTTCTGAACATGCTGCCAATTGCTCGCCTGGGAAACATGCAGAGAAGTCCAAGATAGTGTTTTTTAGACTGGCTGCCACGAGCTGAATCGAATGCAGCCAAGAGCGAGCGTCTAGGACTTACGGTTCAGGAGT
>NW_027463337.1:0-32909 GCF_050947455.1 Rhinoderma darwinii | reverse complement strand
CGTCTATGACTTACGGTTCAAGAATTAGCCTCAGAAACAGTGGGAAACAGTGCTTCTATACTAATTGCCAGGCGCTGAGACGAATGCCGCCAAGATCGAGCGTCTATGACTTACGGTTCAAGAATTAGCCTCAGAAACAGTGGTTCTGAACATGCTGCCAATAGCTCGCCTGGGAAACATCCAGAGAAGTCCAAGATAGTGTTTTTTAGACTGGCTGCCACGAGCTGAAACGAATGCAGCCAAGAGCGAGCGTCTGTGACTTACGGTTCAAGAGTTATTCACAGAAACATGGTTCTGAACTTTGCTGCCAGCCGCGAAAGCGAAAATAACCAAGATCGAGCGTCTAGGATTTACTTGTCAATAGCTCGCCTGGGAAACATCCAGAGAAGTCAAAGACAGTGCTTCTATACTAATTGACAGGCGCTGAGACGAATGCCGCCAAGATCGAGCGTCTATGACTTACGGTTCAAGAATTAGCCTCAGAAACAGTGGGAAACAGTGCTTCTATACTAATTGCCAGGCGCTGAGACGAATGCCGCCAAGATCGAGCGTCTATGACTTACGGTTCAAGAATTAGCCTCAGAAACAGTGGTTCTGAACATGCTGCCAATAGCTCGCCTGGGAAACATCCAGAGAAGTCCAAGATTGTGTTTTTTAGACTGGCTGCCACGAGCTGAAACGAATGCAGCCAAGAGCGAGCGTCTGTGACTTACGGTTCAAAAGTTATTCACAGAAACATGGTTCTGAACTTTGCTGCCAGCCGCGAAAGCGAAAATAACCAAGATCGAGCGTCTAGGATTTACTTGTCAAAAGCTCGCCTGGGAAACATCCAGAGAAGTCAAAGACAGTGCTTCTATACTAATTGCCAGGCGCTGAGACGAATGCCGCCAAGATCTAGCGTCTATGACTTACGGTTCTAGAATTAGCCTCAGAAACAGTGGGAGACAGTGCTTCTATACTAATTGCCAGGCGCTGAGACGAATGCCGCCAAGATCGAGCGTCTATGACACGGTTCAAGAATTAGCCTCAGAAACAGTGGTTCTAAACATGCTGCCAATAGCTCGCCTGGGAAACATCCAGAGAAGTCCAAGATAGTGTTTTTTAGACTAGCTGCCACGAGCTGAAACGAATGCAGCCAAGAGCGAGCGTCTGTGACTTACGGTTCATGAGTTATTCACAGAAACATGGTTCTGAACTTTGCTGCCAGCCGCGAAAGCGAAAATAACCAAGATCGAGCGTCTAGGATTTACTTGTCAATAGCTCGCCTGGGAAACATCCAGAGAAGTCAAAGACAGTGCTTCTATACTAATTGCCAGGCGCTGAGACGAATGCCGCCAAGATCTAGCGTCTATGACTTACGGTTCAAGAATTAGCCTCAGAAACAGTGGGAAACAGTGCTTCTATACTAATTGCCAGGCGCTGAGACGAATGCCGCCAAGATCGAGCGTCTATGACTTACGGTTCAAGAATTAGCCTAAGAAACAGTGGTTCTGAACATGCTGCCAATAGCTCGCCTGGGAAACATCCAGAGAAGTCCAAGATTGTGTTTTTTAGACTGACTGCCACGAGCTGAAACGAATGCAGCCAAGAGCGAGCGTCTGTGACTTACGGTTCAAAAGTTATTCACAGAAACATGGTTCTGAACTTTGCTGCCAGCCGCGAAAGCGAAAATAACCAAGATCGAGCGTCTAGGATTTACTTGTCAAAAGCTCGCCTGGGAAACATCCAGAGAAGTCAAAGACAGTGCTTCTATACTAATTGCCAGGCGCTGAGACGAATGCCGCCAAGATCTAGCGTCTATGACTTACGGTTCTAGAATTAGCCTCAGAAACAGTGGGAGACAGTGCTTCTATACTAATTGCCAGGCGCTGAGACGAATGCCGCCAAGATCGAGCGTCTATGACACGGTTCAAGAATTAGCCTCAGAAACAGTGGTTCTGAACATGCTGCCAATAGCTCGCCTGGGAAACATCCAGAGAAGTCCAAGATAGTGTTTTTTAGACTGGCTGCCACGAGCTGAAACGAATGCAGCCAAGAGCGAGCGTCTGTGACTTACGGTTCAAGAGTTATTCACAGAAACATGGTTCTGAACTTTGCTGCCAGCCGCGAAAGCGAAAATAACCAAGATCGAGCGTCTAGGATTTACTTGTCAATAGCTCGCCTGGGAAACATCCAGAGAAGTCAAAGACAGTGGTTCTATACTAATTGCTAGGCGCTGAGACGAATGCCGCCAAGATCTAGCGTCTATGACTTACGGTTCAAGAATTAGCCTCAGAAACAGTGGGAAACAGTGCTTCTATACTAATTGCCAGGCGCTGAGACGAATGCCGCCAAGATCGAGCGTCTATGACTTACAGTTCAAGAATTAGCCTAAGAAACAGTGGTTCTGAACATGCTGCCAATAGCTCGCCTGGGAAACATCCAGAGAAGTCCAAGATAGTGTTTTTTAGACTGGCTGCCACGAGCTGAAACGAATGCAGCCAAGAGCGAGCGTCTGTGACTTACGGTTCAAGAGTTATTCACAGAAACATGGTTCTGAACTTTGCTGCCAGCCGCGAAAGCGAAAATAACCAAGATCGAGCGTCTAGGATTTACTTGTCAATAGCTCGCCTGGGAAACATCCAGAGAAGTCAAAGACAGTGCTTCTATACTAATTGCCAGGCGCTGAGACGAATGCCGCCAAGATCTAGCGTCTATGACTTACGGTTCAAGAATTAGCCTCAGAAACAGTGGGAAACAGTGCTTCTATACTAATTGCCAGGCGCTGAGACGAATGCCGCCAAGATCGAGCGTCTATGACTTACGGTTCAAGAATTAGCCTAAGAAACAGTGGTTCTGAACATGCTGCCAATAGCTCGCCTGGGAAACATCCAGAGAAGTCCAAGATTGTGTTTTTTAGACTGACTGCCACGAGCTGAAACGAACGCAGCCAAGAGCGAGCGTCTGTGACTTACGGTTCAAAAGTTATTCACAGAAACATGGTTCTGAACTTTGCTGCCAGCCGCGAAAGCGAAAATAACCAAGATCGAGCGTCTAGGATTTACTTGTCGAAAGCTCGCCTGGGAAACATCCAGAGAAGTCAAAGACAGTGCTTCTATACTAATTGCCAGGCGCTGAGAGGAAAGCCGCCAAGATCTAGCGTCTATGACTTACGGTTCAAGAATTAGCCTCAGAAACAGTGGGAAACAGTGCTTCTATACTAATTGCCAGGCGCTGAGACGAATGCCGCCAAGATCGAGCGTCTATGACACGGTTCAAGAATTAGCCTCAGAAACAGTGGTTCTGAACATGCTGCCAATAGCTCGCCTGGGAAACATCCAGAGAAGTCCAAGATAGTGTTTTTTAGACTGGCTGCCACGAGCTGAAACGAATGCAGCCAAGAGCGAGCGTCTGTGACTTACGGTTCAAAAGTTATTCACAGAAACATGGTTCTGAACTTTGCTGCCAGCCGCGAAAGCGAAAATAACCAAGATCGAGCGTCTAGGATTTACTTGTCAATAGCTCGCCTGGGAAACATCCAGAGAAGTCAAAGACAGTGCTTCTATACTAATTGCCAGGCGCTGAGACGAATGCCGCCAAGATCTAGCGTCTATGACTTACCGTTCAAGAATTAGCCTCAGAAACAGTGGGAAACAGTGCTTCTATACTAATTGCCAGGCGCTGAGACGAATGCCGCCAAGATCGAGCGTCTATGACTTACGGTTCAAGAATTAGCCTCAGAAACAGTGGTTCTGAACATGCTGCCAATAGCTCGGCTGGGAAACATCCAGAGAGGTCCAAGATTGTGTTTTTTAGACTGGCTGCCACGAGCTGAAACGAATGCAGCCAAGAGCGAGCGTCTGTGACTTACGGTTCAAAAGTTATTCACAGAAACATGGTTCTGAACTTTGCTGCCAGCCGCGAAAGCGAAAATAACCAAGATCGAGCGTCTAGGATTTACTTGTCGAAAGCTCGCCTGGGAAACATCCAGAGAAGTCAAAGACAGTGCTTCTATACTAATTGCCAGGCGCTGAGAGGAAAGCCGCCAAGATCTAGCGTCTATGACTTACGGTTCAAGAATTAGCCTCAGAAACAGTGGGAAACAGTGCTTCTATACTAATTGCCAGGCGCTGAGACGAATGCCGCCAAGATCGAGCGTCTATGACACGGTTCAAGAATTAGCCTCAGAAACAGTGGTTCTGAACATGCTGCCAATAGCTCGCCTGGGAAACATCCAGAGAAGTCCAAGATAGTGTTTTTTAGACTGGCTGCCACGAGCTGAAACGAATGCAGCCAAGAGCGAGCGTCTGTGACTTACGGTTCAAAAGTTATTCACAGAAACATGGTTCTGAACTTTGCTGCCAGCCGCGAAAGCGAAAATAACCAAGATCGAGCGTCTAGGATTTACTTGTCAATAGCTCGCCTGGGAAACATCCAGAGAAGTCAAAGACAGTGCTTCTATAGGGCTAGGAGGGAGGTCAATGTAGAAAAAAAAGGGGTAGCCAGGTTAGAGAGGGGTCAGACTATATTGGTGGGGGGAGAAACAGAATGTGGGGAGAGGACTAGACAACAAGATAAGGAGATCCTTTCGTTACAAAACATCAGTGTAAATAAAAAGGACCGATTAATGTCAAATCACATTTCTGATAATAAAAGTGAAAAACTGACAGGCAAGTTAAAGTGTATGTTCACAAATGCCAGAAGTCTAGCAAGCAAAATGGGGGAGCTGGAGGCCTTGATACTGGAAGAAAATATAGATATAGTTGGTGTTGCTGAAACATGGCTGGACTCTTCACATGACTGGGCTGTAAATCTACAGGGTTTTACACTTTTTCGTAAAGACAGGACAAATAGGAAAGGTGGTGGTGTATGTCTGTATGTGAGAAGTGATATGAAGGCGAGTGTGAAAGAGACAATAGTGGGTGAAGACTGTGAGGAGGTTGAAACCTTGTGGGTGGAACTAGAAAGGGAGGTAAACACTGAAAAAATTACTTTTGGTGTAATCTATAGACCCCCCAATATAACTGAGGAGATGGAAGGTCAGATATATAAACAGATGGAGCGGGCTGCACAGGCGGGTACTGTAGTGATAATGGGAGATTTTAATTTCCGGGATATTAATTGGTGTCATGGTTCGGCTTCAACTGCAAAGGGGAGACATTTCCTCAACCTGTTGCAGGAAAATTTTATGGGCCAGTTTGTGGAAGACCCGACTAGAAGTGAAGCTCTGTTGGATCTGGTCATTTCTAATAATGCAGATCTTGTTGGGAATGTCAATGTTCGTGAAAACCTCGGTAACAGTGATCATAATATAGTTACATTTTACCTATACTGTAAAAAACAAACGCAGGCTGGGAGGGCAAAAACATTTAATTTTAAGAAAGCCAATTTCCCCAGGATGAGGGCTGCAATTCAGGATATAGACTGGGAAGAACTAATGTCAAATAATGGAACAAATGATAAATGGGAGATTTTCAAATCTACTTTGAGTTATTATAGTGCAAATTTTATTCCTACAGGTAATAAGTATAAACGACTCAAATTAAACCCCACATGGCTTACACCTTCTGTGAAAGGGGCAATACATGACAAAAAAAGGGCATTTAAAAAATACAAATCTGAGGGTACAGCTGTAGCCTTTGTAAAATATAAAGAGCTTAATAAAATCTGTAAAAATGTAATAAAATTAGCAAAAATACAAAATGAAAGGCAGGTGGCCAAGGATAGTAAAACAAATCCTAAAAAATTCTTCAAGCATATAAATGCAAAAAAGCCAAGGTCTGAACATGTAGGACCCCTAGATAATGGTAATGGGGAGTTGATCACAGGGGATCAAGAGAAGGCAGAGTTACTAAATGGGTTCTTTAGCTCTGTATATACAACAGAAGAAGGAGCAGCTGATGTAGCCGGTGCCAGTGCTGTTAATATATCAGTTGATATACTGAATTGGATGAATGTAGAGATGGTCCAAGCTAAATTAAATAAAATAAATGTGCACAAGGCTCCGGGACCAGATGGGTTACACCCTAGAATTCTTAAAGAGCTTAGTTCAGTTATTTCTGTCCCCCTTTTCATAATATTCAGAGAATCTCTAGTGACTGGTATAGTGCCAAGGGACTGGCAAATGTGGTGCCTATTTTCAAAAAGGGCTCTAGGTCTTCCCCGGGTAATTATAGACCAGTAAGCTTAACATCCATCGTGGGGAAAATGTTTGAGGGGCTATTGAGGGACTATATACAGGATTATGTGACAATAAATAGCATTATAAGTGACAGCCAGCACGGTTTTACTAAGGACAGAAGCTGTCAAACCAACCTAATCTGTTTTTATGAAGAGGTGAGCAGAAGTCTAGACAGAGGGGCCGCTGTGGATTTAGTGTTTTTGGACTTTGCAAAGGCATTTGACACTGTCCCCCATAGACGCCTAATGGGTAAATTAAGGACTATAGGTTTAGAAAATATAGTTTGTAATTGGATTGAGAATTGGCTCAAGGACCGTATCCAGAGGGTTGTGGTCAATGATTCCTTCTCTGAATGGTCCCCGGTTATAAGTGGTGTACCCCAGGGTTCAGTGCTGGGACCACTATTATTCAACTTATTTATTAATGATATAGAGGATGGGATTAATAGCACTATTTCTATTTTTGCAGATGACACCAAGCTATGTAATATAGTTCAGACTATGGAAGATGTTCATGAATTACAGGCAGATTTAAACAAACTAAGTGTTTGGGCATCCACTTGGCAAATGAAGTTTAACGTAGATAAATGTAAAGTTATGCATCTTGGTACCAACAACCTGCATGCATCATATGTCCTAGGGGGCGCTACACTGGCGGATTCACTTGTTGAGAAGGATCTGGGTGTACTTGTAAATCATAAACTCAATAACAGCATGCAGTGTCAATCAGCTGCTTCAAAGGCCAGCAGGATATTGTCGTGTATTAAAAGAGGCATGGACTCGCGGGACAGGGATGTAATAATGCCACTTTACAAAGCATTAGTGAGGCCTCATCTAGAATATGCAGTTCAGTTCTGGGCTCCAGTTCATAGAAAGGATGCCCTGGAGTTGGAAAAAATACAAAGAAGAGCAACGAAGCTAATAAGGGGCATGGAGAATTTAAGTTATGAGGAAAGATTGAAAGAATTAAACCTATTTAGCCTTGAAAAAAGACGACTAAGGGGGGACATGATTAACTTATATAAATATATTAATGGCACATACAAAAAATATGGTGAAATCCTGTTCCTTGTAAAACCCCCTCAAAAAACAAGGGGGCACTCCCTCCGTCTGGAGAAAAAAAGGTTCAAGCTGCAGAGGCGACAAGGCTTCTTTACAGTGAGAACTGTGAATTTATGGAATAGCCTACCGCAGGAGCTGGTCACAGCAGGGACAGTAGATGGCTTTAAAAAAGGGTTAGATAATTTCCTAGAACAAAAAAATATTAGCTCCTATGTGTAGAAATTTTTCCTTCCCTTTTCCCTTCCCTTGGTTGAACTTGATGGACATGTGTCTTTTTTCAGCCGTACTAACTATGTAACTATGTAACTATACTAATTGCCAGGCGCTGAGACGAATGCCGCCAAGATCTAGCGTCTATGACTTACGGTTCAAGAATTAGCCTCAGAAACAGTGGGAAACAGTGCTTCTATACTAATTGCCAGGCGCTGAGACGAATGCCGCCAAGATCGAGCGTCTATGACTTACGGTTCAAGAATTAGCCTCAGAAACAGTGGTTCTGAACATGCTGCCAATAGCTCGCCTGGGAAACATCCAGAGAGGTCCAAGATTGTGTTTTTTAGACTGGCTGCCACGAGCTGAAACGAATGCAGCCAAGAGCGAGCGTCTGTGACTTACGGTTCAAAAGTTATTCACAGAAACATGGTTCTGAACTTTGCTGCCAGCCGCGAAAGCGAAAATAACCAAGATCGAGCGTCTAGGATTTACTTGTCAAAAGCTCGCCTGGGAAACATCCAGAGAAGTCAAAGACAGTGCTTCTATACTAATTGCCAGGCGCTGAGAGGAATGCCGCCAAGATCTAGCGTCTATGACTTACGGTTCAAGAATTAGCCTAAGAAACAGTGGTTCTGAACATGCTGCCAATAGCTCGCCTGGGAAACATCCAGAGAAGTCCAAGATTGTGTTTTTTAGACTGACTGCCACGAGCTGAAACGAATGCAGCCAAGAGCGAGCGTCTGTGACTTACGGTTCAAAAGTTATTCACAGAAACATGGTTCTGAACTTTGCTGCAAGCCGCGAAAGCGAAAATAACCAAGATCGAGCGTCTAGGATTTACTTGTCAAAAGCTCGCCTGGGAAACATCCAGAGAAGTCAAAGACAGTGCTTCTATACTAATTGCCAGGCGCTGAGAGGAAAGCCGCCAAGATCTAGCGTCTATGACTTACGGTTCAAGAATTAGCCTCAGAAACAGTGGGAAACAGTGCTTCTATACTAATTGCCAGGCGCTGAGACGAATGCCGCCAAGATCGAGCGTCTATGACACGGTTCAAGAATTAGCCTCAGAAACAGTGGTTCTGAACATGCTGCCAATAGCTCGCCTGGGAAACATCCAGAGAAGTCCAAGATTGTGTTTTTTAGACTGGCTGCCACGAGCTGAAACGAATGCAGCCAAGAGCGAGCGTCTGTGACTTACGGTTCAAAAGTTATTCACAGAAACATGGTTCTGAACTTTGCTGCCAGCCGCGAAAGCGAAAATAACCAAGATCGAGCGTCTAGGATTTACTTGTCAAAAGCTCGCCTGGGAAACATCCAGAGAAGTCAAAGACAGTGCTTCTTTACTAATTGCCAGGCGCTGAGAGGAATGCCGCCAAGATCTAGCGTCTATGACTTACGGTTCAAGAATTAGCCTCAGAAACAGTGGTTCTGAACATGCTGCCAATAGCTCGCCTGGGAAACATCCAGAGAAGTCCAAGATTGTGTTTTTTAGACTGACTGCCACGAGCTGAAACGAATGCAGCCAAGAGCGAGCGTCTGTGACTTACGGTTCAAAAGTTATTCACAGAAACATGGTTCTGAACTTTGCTGCAAGCCGCGAAAGCGAAAATAACCAAGATCGAGCGTCTAGGATTTACTTGTCAAAAGCTCGCCTGGGAAACATCCAGAGAAGTCAAAGACAGTGCTTCTATACTAATTGCCAGGCGCTGAGAGGAAAGCCGCCAAGATCTAGCGTCTATGACTTACGGTTCAAGAATTAGCCTCAGAAACAGTGGGAAACAGTGCTTCTATACTAATTGCCAGGCGCTGAGACGAATGCCGCCAAGATCGAGCGTCTATGACACGGTTCAAGAATTAGCCTCAGAAACAGTGGTTCTGAACATGCTGCCAATAGCTCGCCTGGGAAACATCCAGAGAAGTCCAAGATTGTGTTTTTTAGACTGGCTGCAACGAGCTGAAACGAATGCAGCCAAGAGCGAGCGTCTGTGACTTACGGTTCAAAAGTTATTCACAGAAACATGGTTCTGAACTTTGCTGCCAGCCGCGAAAGCGAAAATAACCAAGATCGAGCGTCTAGGATTTACTTGTCAAAAGCTCGCCTGGGAAACATCCAGAGAAGTCAAAGACTGCTTCTATACTAATTGCCAGGCGCTGAGAGGAAAGCCGCCAAGATCTAGCGTCTATGACTTACGGTTCAAGAATTAGCCTCAGAAACAGTGGGAAACAGTGCTTCTATACTAATTGCCAGGCGCTGAGACGAATGCCGCCAAGATCGAGCGTCTATGACTTACGGTTCAAGAATTAGCCTCAGAATCACTGGTTCTGAACATGCTGCCAATAGCTCGCCTGGGAAACATCCAGAGAAGTCCAAGATTGTGTTTTTTAGACTGGCTGCCACGAGCTGAAACGAATGCAGCCAAGAGCGAGCGTCTGTGACTTACGGTTCAAGTTATTCACAGAAACATGGTTCTGAACTTTGCTGCCAGCCGCGAAAGCGAAAATAACCAAGATCGAGCGTCTAGGATTTACTTGTCAATAGCTCGCCTGGGAAACATCCAGAGAAGTCAAAGACAGTGCTTCTATACTAATTGCCAGGCGCTGAGACGAATGCCGCCAAGATTTAGCGTCTATGACTTACGGTTCAAGAATTAGCCTCAGAAACAGTGGGAAACAGTGCTTCTATACTAATTGCCAGGCGCTGAGACGAATGCCGCCAAGTGCGAGCGTCTATGACTTACGGTTCAAGAATTAGCCTCAGAAACAGTGGTTCTGAACATGCTGCCAATAGCTCGCCTGGGAAACATCCAGAGAAGTCCAAGATTGTGTTTTTTAGACTGGCTGCCACGAGCTGAAACGAATGCAGCCAAGAGCGAGCGTCTGTGACTTACGGTTCAAGTTATTCACAGAAACATGGTTCTGAACTTTGCTGCCAGCCGCGAAAGCGAAAATAACCAAGATCGAGCGTCTAGGATTTACTTGTCAATAGCTCGCCTGGGAAACATCCAGAGAAGTCAAAGACAGTGCTTCTATACTAATTGCCAGGCGCTGAAACGAATGCCGCCAAGATTTAGCGTCTATGACTTACGGTTCAAGAATTAGCCTCAGAAACAGTGGGAAACAGTGCTTTTATACTAATTGCCAGGCGCTGAGACGAATGCCGCCAAGTGCGAGCGTCTATGACTTACGGTTCAAGAATTAGCCTCAGAAACAGTGGTTCTGAACATGCTGCCAATAGCTCGCCTGGGAAACATCCAGAGAAGTCCAAGATTGTGTTTTTTAGACTGGCTGCCACGAGCTGAAACGAATGCAGCCAAGAGCGAGCGTCTGTGACTTACGGTTCAAGAGTTATTCACAGAAACATGGTTCTGAACTTTGCTGCCAGCCGCGAAAGCGAAAATAACCAAGATCGAGCGTCTAGGATTTACTTGTCAATAGCTCGCCTGGGAAACATCCAGAGAAGTCAAAGACAGTGCTTCTATACTAATTGCCAGGCGATGAGACGAATGCCGCCAAGATTTAGCGTCTATGACTTACGGTTCAAGAATTAGCCTCAGAAACAGTGGGAAACAGTGCTTTTATACTAATTGCCAGGCGCTGAGACGAATGCCGCCAAGTGCGAGCGTCTATGACTTACGGTTCAAGAATTAGCCTCAGAAACAGTGGTTCTGAACATGCTGCCAATAGCTCGCCTGGGAAACATCCAGAGAAGTCCAAGATTGTGTTTTTTAGACTGGCTGCCACGAGCTGAAACGAATGCAGCCAAGAGCGAGCGTCTGTGACAACCGGTTCAAAAGTTATTCACAGAAACATGGTTCTGAACTTTGCTGCCAGCCGCGAAAGCGAAAATAACCAAGATCGAGCGTCTAGGATTTACTTGTCAAAAGCTCGCCTGGGAAACATCCAGAGAAGTCAAAGACAGTGCTTCTATACTAATTGCCAGGCGCTGAGAGGAAAGCCGCCAAGATCTAGCGTCTATGACTTACGGTTCAAGAATTAGCCTCAGAAACAGTGGGAAACAGTGCTTCTATACTAATTGCCAGGCGCTGAGACGAATGCCGCCAAGATCGAGCGTCTATGACACGGTTCAAGAATTAGCCTCAGAAACAGTGGTTCTGAACATGCTGCCAATAGCTCGCCTGGGAAACATCCAGAGAAGTCCAAGATAGTGTTTTTTAGACTGGCTGCCACGAGCTGAAACGAATGCAGCCAAGAGCGAGCGTCTGTGACTTACGGTTCAAAAGTTATTCACAGAAACATGGTTCTGAACTTTGCTGCCAGCCGCGAAAGCGAAAATAACCAAGATCGAGCGTCTAGGATTTACTTGTCAATAGCTCGCCTGGGAAACATCCAGAGAAGTCAAAGACAGTGCTTCTATACTAATTGCCAGGCGCTGAGACGAATGCCGCCAAGATCTAGCGTCTATGACTTACGGTTCAAGAATTAGCCTCAGAAACAGTGGGAAACAGTGCTTCTATACTAATTGCCAGGCGCTGAGACGAATGCCGCCAAGATCGAGCGTCTATGACTTACGGTTCAAGAATTAGCCTCAGAAACAGTGGTTCTGAACATGCTGCCAATAGCTCGCCTGGGAAACATCCAGAGAAGTCCAAGATAGTGTTTTTTAGACTGGCTGCCACGAGCTGAAACGAATGCAGCCAAGAGCGAGCGTCTGTGACTTACGGTTCAAGAGTTATTCACAGAAACATGGTTCTGAACTTTGCTGCCAGCCGCGAAAGCGAAAATAACCAAGATCGAGCGTCTAGGATTTACTTGTCAATAGCTCGCCTGGGAAACATCCAGAGAAGTCAAAGACAGTGCTTCTATACTAATTGACAGGCGCTGAGACGAATGCCGCCAAGATCGAGCGTCTATGACTTACGGTTCAAGAATTAGCCTCAGAAACAGTGGGAAACAGTGCTTCTATACTAATTGCCAGGCGCTGAGACGAATGCCGCCAAGATCGAGCGTCTATGACTTACGGTTCAAGAATCAGCCTCAGAAACAGTGGTTCTGAACATGCTGCCAATAGCTCGCCTGGGAAACATCCAGAGAAGTCCAAGATAGTGTTTTTTAGACTGGCTGCCACGAGCTGAAACGAATGCAGCCAAGAGCGAGCGTCTGTGACTTACGGTTCAAAAGTTATTCACAGAAACATGGTTCTGAACTTTGCTGCCAGCCGCGAAAGCGAAAATAACCAAGATCGAGCGTCTAGGATTTACTTGTCAAAAGCTCGCCTGGGAAACATCCAGAGAAGTCAAAGACAGTGCTTCTATACTAATTGCCAGGCGCTGAGAGGAAAGCCGCCAAGATCTAGCGTCTATGACTTACGGTTCAAGAATTAGCCTCAGAAACAGTGGGAAACAGTGCTTCTATACTAATTGCCAGGCGCTGAGACGAATGCCGCCAAGTGCGAGCGTCTATGACTTACGGTTCAAGAATTAGCCTCAGAAACAGTGGTTCTGAACATGCTGCCAATAGCTCGCCTGGGAAACATCCAGAGAAGTCCAAGATTGTGTTTTTTAGACTGGCTGCCACGAGCTGAAACGAATGCAGCCAAGAGCGAGCGTCTGTGACTTACGGTTCAAGAGTTATTCACAGAAACATGGTTCTGAACTTTGCTGCCAGCCGCGAAAGCGAAAATAACCAAGATCGAGCGTCTAGGATTTACTTGTCAATAGCTCGCCTGGGAAACATCCAGAGAAGTCAAAGACAGTGCTTCTATACTAATTGCCAGGCGCTGAAACGAATGCCGCCAAGATTTAGCGTCTATGACTTACGGTTCAAGAATTAGCCTCAGAAACAGTGGGGAAACAGTGCTTTTATACTAATTGCCAGTTGCTGAGACGAATGCCGCCAAGTGCGAGCGTCTATGACTTACGGTTCAAGAATTAGCCTCAGAAACAGTGGGAAACAGTGCTTCTATACTAATTGCCAGGCGCTGAGACGAATGCCGCCAAGATCGAGCGTCTATGACTTACGGTTCAAGAATTAGCCTCAGAAACAGTGGTTCTGAACATGCTGCCAATAGCTCGCCTGGGAAACATCCAGAGAAGTCCAAGATTGTGTTTTTTAGACTGGCTGCCACGAGCTGAAACGAATGCAGCCAAGAGCGAGCGTCTGTGACTTACGGTTCAAGAGTTATTCACAGAAACATGGTTCTGAATTTTGCTGCCAGCCGCGAAAGCGAAAATAACCAAGATCGAGCGTCTAGGATTTACTTGTCAATAGCTCGCCTGGGAAACATCCAGAGAAGTCAAAGACAGTGCTTCTATACTAATTGACAGGCGCTGAGACGACTGCCGCCAAGATCGAGCGTCTATGACTTACGGTTCAAGAATTAGCCTCAGAAACAGTGGGAAACAGTGCTTCTATACTAATTGCCAGGCGCTGAGACGAATGCCGCCAAGATCGAGCGTCTATGACTTACGGTTCAAGAATTAGCCTCAGAAACAGTGGTTCTGAACATGCTGCCAATAGCTCGCCTGGGAAACATCCAGAGAAGTCCAAGATAGTGTTTTTTAGACTGGCTGCCACGAGCTGAAACGAATGCAGCCAAGAGCGAGCGTCTGTGACTTACGGTTCAAAAGTTATTCACAGAAACATGGTTCTGAACTTTGCTGCCAGCCGCGAAAGCGAAAATAACCAAGATCGAGCGTCTAGGATTTACTTGTCAAAAGCTCGCCTGGGAAACATCCAGAGAAGTCAAAGACAGTGCTTCTATACTAATTGCCAGGCGCTGAGAGGAAAGCCGCCAAGATCTAGCGTCTATGACTTACGGTTCAAGAATTAGCCTCAGAAACAGTGGGAAACAGTGCTTCTATACTAATTGCCAGGCGCTGAGACGAATGCCGCCAAGATCGAGCGTCTATGACTTACGGTTCAAGAATTAGCCTCAGAAACAGTGGTTCTGAACATGCTGCCAATAGCTCGCCTGGGAAACATCCAGAGAAGTCCAAGATTGTGTTTTTTAGACTGGCTGCCACGAGCTGAAACGAATGCAGCCAAGAGCGAGCGTCTGTGACTTACGGTTCAAGAGTTATTCACAGAAACATGGTTCTGAACTTTGCTGCCAGCCGCGAAAGCGAAAATAACCAAGATCGAGCGTCTAGGATTTACTTGTCAATAGCTCGCCTGGGAAACATCCAGAGAAGTCAAAGACAGTGCTTCTATACTAATTGTCAGGCGCTGAAACGAATGCCGCCAAGATTTAGCGTCTATGACTTACGGTTCAAGAATTAGCCTCAGAAACAGTGGGAAACAGTGCTTTTATACTAATTGCCAGGCGCTGAGACGAATGCCGCCAAGTGCGAGCGTCTATGACTTACGGTTCAAGAATTAGCCTCAGAAACAGTGGTTCTGAACATGCTGCCAATAGCTCGCCTGGGAAACATCCAGAGAAGTCAATGACAGTGCTTCTATACTAATTGCCAGGCGCTGAGACGAATGCCGCCAAGATCGAGCGTCTAATACTTACGGTTCAAGAATTAGCCTCAGAAACAGTGGGAAACAGTGCTTCTATACTAATTGCCAGGCGCTGAGACGAATGCCGCCAAGATCGAGCGTCTATGACTTACGGTTCAAGAATTAGCCTCAGAAACAGTGGTTCTGAACATGCTGCCAATAGCTCGCCTGGGAAACATCCAGAGAAGTCCAAGATTGTGTTTTTTAGACTGGCTGCCACGAGCTGAAACGAATGCAGCCAAGAGCTAGCGTCTGTGACTTACGGTTCAAAAGTTATTCACAGAAACATGGTTCTGAACTTTGCTGCCAGCCGCGAAAGCGAAAATAACCAAGATCGAGCGTCTAGGATTTACTTATCAATAGCTCGCCTGGGAAACATCCAGAGAAGTCAAAGACAGTGCTTCTATACTAATTGCCAGGCGCTGAGACGAATGCCGCCAAGATCTAGCGTCTATGACTTACGGTTCAAGAATTAGCCTCAGAAACAGTGGGAAATAGTGCTTCTATACTAATTGCCAGGCGCTGAGACGAATGCCGCCAAGATCGAGCGTCTATGACTTACGGTTCAAGAATTAGCCTAAGAAACAGTGGTTCTGAACATGCTGCCAATAGCTCGCCTGGGAAACATCCAGAGAAGTCCAAGATTGTGTTTTTTAGACTGGCTGCCACGAGCTGAAACGAATGCAGCCAAGAGCGAGCGTCTGTGACTTACGGTTCAAAAGTTATTCACAGAAACATGGTTCTGAACTTTGCTGCCAGCCGCGAAAGCGAAAATAACCAAGATCGAGCGTCTAGGATTTACTTGTCAATAGCTCGCCTGGGAAACATCCAGAGAAGTCAAAGACAGTGCTTCTATACTAATTGCCAGGCGCTGAGACGAATGCCGCCAAGATTTAGCGTCTATGACTTACGGTTCAAGAATTAGGCTCAGAAACAGTGGGAAACAGTGCTTCTATACTAATTGCCAGGCGCTGAGACGAATGCCGCCAAGTGCGAGCGTCTATGACTTACGGTTCAAGAATTAGCCTCAGAAACAGTAGTTCTGAACATGCTGCCAATAGCTCGCCTGGGAAACATCCAGAGAAGTCCAAGATTGTGTTTTTTAGACTGGCTGCCACGAGCTGAAACGAATGCAGCCAAGAGCGAGCGTCTGTGACTTACGGTTCAAAAGTTATTCACAGAAACATGGTTCTGAACTTTGCTGCCAGCCGCGAAAGCGAAAATAACCAAGATCGAGCGTCTAGGATTTACTTGTCAAAAGCTCGCCTGGGAAACATCCAGAGAAGTCAAAGACAGTGCTTCTATACTAATTGCCAGGCGCTGAGACGAATGCCGCCAAGATCTAGCGTCTATGACTTACGGTTCTAGAATTAGCCTCAGAAACAGTGGGAGACAGTGCTTCTATACTAATTGCCAGGCGCTGAGACGAATGCCGCCAAGATCGAGCGTCTATGACACGGTTCAAGAATTAGCCTCAGAAACAGTGGTTCTGAACATGCTGCCAATAGCTCGCCTGGGAAACATCCAGAGAAGTCCAAGATAGTGTTTTTTAGACTGGCTGCCACGAGCTGAAACGAATGCAGCCAAGAGCGAGCGTCTGTGACTTACGGTTCAAGTTATTCACAGAAACATGGTTCTGAACTTTGCTGCCAGCCGCGAAAGCGAAAATAACCAAGATCGAGCGTCTAGGATTTACTTGTCAATAGCTCGCCTGGGAAACATCCAGAGAAGTCAAAGACAGTGCTTCTATACTAATTGCCAGGCGCTGAAACGAATGCCGCCAAGATTTAGCGTCTATGACTTACGGTTCAAGAATTAGCCTCAGAAACAGTGGGAAACAGTGCTTTTATACTAATTGCCAGGCGCTGAGACGAATGCCGCCAAGTGCGAGCGTCTATGACTTACGGTTCAAGAATTAGCCTCAGAAACAGTGGTTCTGAACATGCTGCCAATAGCTCGCCTGGGAAACATCCAGAGAAGTCCAAGATTGTGTTTTTTAGACTGGCTGCCACGAGCTGAAACGAATGCAGCCAAGAGCGAGCGTCTGTGACTTACGGTTCAAAAGTTATTCACAGAAACATGGTTCTGAACTTTGCTGCCAGCCGCGAAAGCGAAAATAACCAAGATCGAGCGTCTAGGATTTACTTGTCGAAAGCTCGCCTGGGAAACATCCAGAGAAGTCAAAGACAGTGCTTCTATACTAATTGCCAGGCGCTGAGAGGAAAGCCGCCAAGATCTAGCGTCTATGACTTACGGTTCAAGAATTAGCCTCAGAAACAGTGGGAAACAGTGCTTCTATACTAATTGCCAGGCGCTGAGACGAATGCCGCCAAGATCGAGCGTCTATGACACGGTTCAAGAATTAGCCTCAGAAACAGTGGTTCTGAACATGCTGCCAATAGCTCGCCTGGGAAACATCCAGAGAAGTCCAAGATAGTGTTTTTTAGACTGGCTGCCACGAGCTGAAACGAATGCAGCCAAGAGCGAGCGTCTGTGACTTACGGTTCAAGTTATTCACAGAAACATGGTTCTGAACTTTGCTGCCAGCCGCGAAAGCGAAAATAACCAAGATCGAGCGTCTAGGATTTACTTGTCAATAGCTCGCCTGGGAAACATCCAGAGAAGTCAAAGACAGTGCTTCTATACTAATTGCCAGGCGCTGAAACGAATGCCGCCAAGATTTAGCGTCTATGACTTACGGTTCAAGAATTAGCCTCAGAAACAGTGGGAAACAGTGCTTTTATACTAATTGCCAGGCGCTGAGACGAATGCCGCCAAGTGCGAGCGTCTATGACTTACGGTTCAAGAATTAGCCTCAGAAACAGTGGTTCTGAACATGCTGCCAATAGCTCGCCTGGGAAACATCCAGAGAAGTCCAAGATTGTGTTTTTTAGACTGGCTGCCACGAGCTGAAACGAATGCAGCCAAGAGCGAGCGTCTGTGACTTACGGTTCAAGAGTTATTCACAGAAACATGGTTCTGAACTTTGCTGCCAGCCGCGAAAGCGAAAATAACCAAGATCGAGCGTCTAGGATTTTCTTGTCAATAGCTCGCCTGGGAAACATCCAGAGAAGTCAAAGACAGTGCTTCTATACTAATTGCCAGGCGCTGAGACGAATGCCGCCAAGATTTAGCGTCTATGACTTACGGTTCAAGAATTAGCCTCAGAAACAGTGGGAAACAGTGCTTTTATACTAATTGCCAGGCGCTGAGACGAATGCCGCCAAGTGCGAGCGTCTATGACTTACGGTTCAAGAATTAGCCTCAGAAACAGTGGTTCTGAACATGCTGCCAATAGCTCGCCTGGGAAACATCCAGAGAAGTCCAAGATTGTGTTTTTTAGACTGGCTGCCACGAGCTGAAACGAATGCAGCCAAGAGCGAGCGTCTGTGACTTACGGTTCAAAAGTTATTCACAGAAACATGGTTCTGAACTTTGCTGCCAGCCGCGAAAGCGAAAATAACCAAGATCGAGCGTCTAGGATTTACTTGTCGAAAGCTCGCCTGGGAAACATCCAGAGAAGTCAAAGACAGTGCTTCTATACTAATTGCCAGGCGCTGAGAGGAAAGCCGCCAAGATCTAGCGTCTATGACTTACGGTTCAAGAATTAGCCTCAGAAACAGTGGGAAACAGTGCTTCTATACTAATTGCCAGGCGCTGAGACGAATGCCGCCAAGATCGAGCGTCTATGACACGGTTCAAGATTTAGCCTCAGAAACAGTGGTTCTGAACATGCTGCCAATAGCTCGCCTGGGAAACATCCAGAGAAGTCCAAGATAGTGTTTTTTAGACTGGCTGCCACGAGCTGAAACGAATGCAGCCAAGAGCGAGCGTCTGTGACTTACGGTTCAAAAGTTATTCACAGAAACATGGTTCTGAACTTTGCTGCCAGCCGCGAAAGCGAAAATAACCAAGATCGAGCGTCTAGGATTTACTTGTCAATAGCTCGCCTGGGAAACATCCAGAGAAGTCAAAGACAGTGCTTCTATACTAATTGCCAGGCGCTGAGACGAATGCCGCCAAGATCTAGCGTCTATGACTTACGGTTCAAGAATTAGCCTCAGAAACAGTGGGAAACAGTGCTTCTATACTAATTGCCAGGCGCTGAGACGAATGCCGCCAAGATCGAGCGTCTATGACTTACGGTTTAAGAATTAGCCTCAGAAACAGTGGTTCTGAACATGCTGCCAATAGCTCGCCTGGGAAACATCCAGAGAGGTCCAAGATTGTGTTTTTTAGACTGGCTGCCACGAGCTGAAACGAATGCAGCCAAGAGCGAGCGTCTGTGACTTACGGTTCAAAAGTTATTCACAGAAACATGGTTCTGAACTTTGCTGCCAGCCGCGAAAGCGAAAATAACCAAGATCGAGCGTCTAGGATTTACTTGTCAAAAGCTCGCCTGGGAAACATCCAGAGAAGTCAAAGACAGTGCTTCTATACTAATTGCCAGGCGCTGAGAGGAATGCCGCCAAGATCTAGCGTCTATGACTTACGGTTCAAGAATTAGCCTAAGAAACAGTGGTTCTGAACATGCTGCCAATAGCTCGCCTGGGAAACATCCAGAGAAGTCCAAGATTGTGTTTTTTAGACTGACTGCCACGAGCTGAAACGAATGCAGCCAAGAGCGAGCGTCTGTGACTTACGGTTCAAAAGTTATTCACAGAAACATGGTTCTGAACTTTGCTGCAAGCCGCGAAAGCGAAAATAACCAAGATCGAGCGTCTAGGATTTACTTGTCAAAAGCTCGCCTGGGAAACATCCAGAGAAGTCAAAGACAGTGCTTCTATACTAATTGCCAGGCGCTGAGAGGAAAGCCGCCAAGATCTAGCGTCTATGACTTACGGTTCAAGAATTAGCCTCAGAAACAGTGGGAAACAGTGCTTCTATACTAATTGCCAGGCGCTGAGACGAATGCCGCCAAGATCGAGCGTCTATGACACGGTTCAAGAATTAGCCTCAGAAACAGTGGTTCTGAACATGCTGCCAATAGCTCGCCTGGGAAACATCCAGAGAAGTCCAAGATTGTGTTTTTTAGACTGGCTGCCACGAGCTGAAACGAATGCAGCCAAGAGCGAGCGTCTGTGACTTACGGTTCAAAAGTTATTCACAGAAACATGGTTCTGAACTTTGCTGCCAGCCGCGAAAGCGAAAATAACCAAGATCGAGCGTCTAGGATTTACTTGTCAAAAGCTCGCCTGGGAAACATCCAGAGAAGTCAAAGACAGTGCTTCTTTACTAATTGCCAGGCGCTGAGAGGAATGCCGCCAAGATCTAGCGTCTATGACTTACGGTTCAAGAATTAGCCTCAGAAACAGTGGTTCTGAACATGCTGCCAATAGCTCGCCTGGGAAACATCCAGAGAAGTCCAAGATTGTGTTTTTTAGACTGACTGCCACGAGCTGAAACGAATGCAGCCAAGAGCGAGCGTCTGTGACTTACGGTTCAAAAGTTATTCACAGAAACATGGTTCTGAACTTTGCTGCAAGCCGCGAAAGCGAAAATAACCAAGATCGAGCGTCTAGGATTTACTTGTCAAAAGCTCGCCTGGGAAACATCCAGAGAAGTCAAAGACAGTGCTTCTATACTAATTGCCAGGCGCTGAGAGGAAAGCCGCCAAGATCTAGCGTCTATGACTTACGGTTCAAGAATTAGCCTCAGAAACAGTGGGAAACAGTGCTTCTATACTAATTGCCAGGCGCTGAGACGAATGCCGCCAAGATCGAGCGTCTATGACACGGTTCAAGAATTAGCCTCAGAAACAGTGGTTCTGAACATGCTGCCAATAGCTCGCCTGGGAAACATCCAGAGAAGTCCAAGATTGTGTTTTTTAGACTGGCTGCCACGAGCTGAAACGAATGCAGCCAAGAGCGAGCGTCTGTGACTTACGGTTCAAAAGTTATTCACAGAAACATGGTTCTGAACTTTGCTGCCAGCCGCGAAAGCGAAAATAACCAAGATCGAGCGTCTAGGATTTACTTGTCAAAAGCTCGCCTGGGAAACATCCAGAGAAGTCAAAGACTGCTTCTATACTAATTGCCAGGCGCTGAGAGGAAAGCCGCCAAGATCTAGCGTCTATGACTTACGGTTCAAGAATTAGCCTCAGAAACAGTGGGAAACAGTGCTTCTATACTAATTGCCAGGCGCTGAGACGAATGCCGCCAAGATCGAGCGTCTATGACTTACGGTTCAAGAATTAGCCTCAGAATCACTGGTTCTGAACATGCTGCCAATAGCTCGCCTGGGAAACATCCAGAGAAGTCCAAGATTGTGTTTTTTAGACTGGCTGCCACGAGCTGAAACGAATGCAGCCAAGAGCGAGCGTCTGTGACTTACGGTTCAAGTTATTCACAGAAACATGGTTCTGAACTTTGCTGCCAGCCGCGAAAGCGAAAATAACCAAGATCGAGCGTCTAGGATTTACTTGTCAAAAGCTCGCCTGGGAAACATCCAGAGAAGTCAAAGACAGTGCTTCTATACTAATTGCCAGGCGCTGAGAGGAATGCCGCCAAGATCTAGCGTCTATGACTTACGGTTCAAGAATTAGCCTAAGAAACAGTGGTTCTGAACATGCTGCCAATAGCTCGCCTGGGAAACATCCAGAGAAGTCCAAGATTGTGTTTTTTAGACTGACTGCCACGAGCTGAAACGAATGCAGCCAAGAGCGAGCGTCTGTGACTTACGGTTCAAAAGTTATTCACAGAAACATGGTTCTGAACTTTGCTGCAAGCCGCGAAAGCGAAAATAACCAAGATCGAGCGTCTAGGATTTACTTGTCAAAAGCTCGCCTGGGAAACATCCAGAGAAGTCAAAGACAGTGCTTCTATACTAATTGCCAGGCGCTAAGAGGAAAGCCGCCAAGATCTAGCGTCTATGACTTACGGTTCAAGAATTAGCCTCAGAAACAGTGGGAAACAGTGCTTCTATACTAATTGCCAGGCGCTGAGACGAATGCCGCCAAGATCGAGCGTCTATGACACGGTTCAAGAATTAGCCTCAGAAACAGTGGTTCTGAACATGCTGCCAATAGCTCGCCTGGGAAACATCCAGAGAAGTCCAAGATTGTGTTTTTTAGACTGGCTGCCACGAGCTGAAACGAATGCAGCCAAGAGCGAGCGTCTGTGACTTACGGTTCAAAAGTTATTCACAGAAACATGGTTCTGAACTTTGCTGCCAGCCGCGAAAGCGAAAATAACCAAGATCGAGCGTCTAGGATTTACTTGTCAAAAGCTCGCCTGGGAAACATCCAGAGAAGTCAAAGACAGTGCTTCTTTACTAATTGCCAGGCGCTGAGAGGAATGCCGCCAAGATCTAGCGTCTATGACTTACGGTTCAAGAATTAGCCTCAGAAACAGTGGTTCTGAACATGCTGCCAATAGCTCGCCTGGGAAACATCCAGAGAAGTCCAAGATTGTGTTTTTTAGACTGACTGCCACGAGCTGAAACGAATGCAGCCAAGAGCGAGCGTCTGTGACTTACGGTTCAAAAGTTATTCACAGAAACATGGTTCTGAACTTTGCTGCAAGCCGCGAAAGCGAAAATAACCAAGATCGAGCGTCTAGGATTTACTTGTCAAAAGCTCGCCTGGGAAACATCCAGAGAAGTCAAAGACAGTGCTTCTATACTAATTGCCAGGCGCTGAGAGGAAAGCCGCCAAGATCTAGCGTCTATGACTTACGGTTCAAGAATTAGCCTCAGAAACAGTGGGAAACAGTGCTTCTATACTAATTGCCAGGCGCTGAGACGAATGCCGCCAAGATCGAGCGTCTATGACACGGTTCAAGAATTAGCCTCAGAAACAGTGGTTCTGAACATGCTGCCAATAGCTCGCCTGGGAAACATCCAGAGAAGTCCAAGATTGTGTTTTTTAGACTGGCTGCCACGAGCTGAAACGAATGCAGCCAAGAGCGAGCGTCTGTGACTTACGGTTCAAAAGTTATTCACAGAAACATGGTTCTGAACTTTGCTGCCAGCCGCGAAAGCGAAAATAACCAAGATCGAGCGTCTAGGATTTACTTGTCAAAAGCTCGCCTGGGAAACATCCAGAGAAGTCAAAGACTGCTTCTATACTAATTGCCAGGCGCTGAGAGGAAAGCCGCCAAGATCTAGCGTCTATGACTTACGGTTCAAGAATTAGCCTCAGAAACAGTGGGAAACAGTGCTTCTATACTAATTGCCAGGCGCTGAGACGAATGCCGCCAAGATCGAGCGTCTATGACTTACGGTTCAAGAATTAGCCTCAGAATCACTGGTTCTGAACATGCTGCCAATAGCTCGCCTGGGAAACATCCAGAGAAGTCCAAGATTGTGTTTTTTAGACTGGCTGCCACGAGCTGAAACGAATGCAGCCAAGAGCGAGCGTCTGTGACTTACGGTTCAAGTTATTCACAGAAACATGGTTCTGAACTTTGCTGCCAGCCGCGAAAGCGAAAATAACCAAGATCGAGCGTCTAGGATTTACTTGTCAATAGCTCGCCTGGGAAACATCCAGAGAAGTCAAAGACAGTGCTTCTATACTAATTGCCAGGCGCTGAGACGAATGCCGCCAAGATTTAGCGTCTATGACTTACGGTTCAAGAATTAGCCTCAGAAACAGTGGGAAACAGTGCTTCTATACTAATTGCCAGGCGCTGAGACGAATGCCGCCAAGTGCGAGCGTCTATGACTTACGGTTCAAGAATTAGCCTCAGAAACAGTGGTTCTGAACATGCTGCCAATAGCTCGCCTGGGAAACATCCAGAGAAGTCCAAGATTGTGTTTTTTAGACTGGCTGCCACGAGCTGAAACGAATGCAGCCAAGAGCGAGCGTCTGTGACTTACGGTTCAAGTTATTCACAGAAACATGGTTCTGAACTTTGCTGCCAGCCGCGAAAGCGAAAATAACCAAGATCGAGCGTCTAGGATTTACTTGTCAATAGCTCGCCTGGGAAACATCCAGAGAAGTCAAAGACAGTGCTTCTATACTAATTGCCAGGCGCTGAAACGAATGCCGCCAAGATTTAGCGTCTATGACTTACGGTTCAAGAATTAGCCTCAGAAACAGTGGGAAACAGTGCTTTTATACTAATTGCCAGGCGCTGAGACGAATGCCGCCAAGTGCGAGCGTCTATGACTTACGGTTCAAGAATTAGCCTCAGAAACAGTGGTTCTGAACATGCTGCCAATAGCTCGCCTGGGAAACATCCAGAGAAGTCCAAGATTGTGTTTTTTAGACTGGCTGCCACGAGCTGAAACGAATGCAGCCAAGAGCGAGCGTCTGTGACTTACGGTTCAAGAGTTATTCACAGAAACATGGTTCTGAACTTTGCTGCCAGCCGCGAAAGCGAAAATAACCAAGATCGAGCGTCTAGGATTTACTTGTCAATAGCTCGCCTGGGAAACATCCAGAGAAGTCAAAGACAGTGCTTCTATACTAATTGCCAGGCGCTGAGACGAATGCCGCCAAGATTTAGCGTCTATGACTTACGGTTCAAGAATTAGCCTCAGAAACAGTGGGAAACAGTGCTTTTATACTAATTGCCAGGCGCTGAGACGAATGCCGCCAAGTGCGAGCGTCTATGACTTACGGTTCAAGAATTAGCCTCAGAAACAGTGGTTCTGAACATGCTGCCAATAGCTCGCCTGGGAAACATCCAGAGAAGTCCAAGATTGTGTTTTTTAGACTGGCTGCCACGAGCTGAAACGAATGCAGCCAAGAGCGAGCGTCTGTGACAACCGGTTCAAAAGTTATTCACAGAAACATGGTTCTGAACTTTGCTGCCAGCCGCGAAAGCGAAAATAACCAAGATCGAGCGTCTAGGATTTACTTGTCAATAGCTCGCCTGGGAAACATCCAGAGAAGTCAAAGACAGTGGTTCTATACTAATTGCCAGGCGCTGAGACGAATGCCGCCAAGATCTAGCGTCTATGACTTACGGTTCAAGAATTAGCCTCAGAAACAGTGGGAAACAGTGCTTCTATACTAATTGCCAGGCGCTGAGACGAATGCCGCCAAGATCGAGCGTCTATGACTTACGGTTCAAGAATTAGCCTAAGAAACAGTGGTTCTGAACATGCTGCCAATAGCTCGCCTGGGAAACATCCAGAGAAGTCCAAGATTGTGTTTTTTAGACTGACTGCCACGAGCTGAAACGAATGCAGCCAAGAGCGAGCGTCTGTGACTTACGGTTCAAAAGTTATTCACAGAAACATGGTTCTGAACTTTGCTGCCAGCCGCGAAAGCGAAAATAACCAAGATCGAGCGTCTAGGATTTACTTGTCAAAAGCTCGCCTGGGAAACATCCAGAGAAGTCAAAGACAGTGCTTCTATACTAATTGCCAGGCGCTGAGAGGAAAGCCGCCAAGATCTAGCGTCTATGACTTACGGTTCAAGAATTAGCCTCAGAAACAGTGGGAAACAGTGCTTCTATACTAATTGCCAGGCGCTAAGACGAATGCCGCCAAGATCGAGCGTCTATGACACGGTTCAAGAATTAGCCTCAGAAACAGTGGTTCTGAACATGCTGCCAATAGCTCGCCTGGCAAACATCCAGAGAAGTCCAAGATAGTGTTTTTTAGACTGGCTGCCACGAGCTGAAACGAATGCAGCCAAGAGCGAGCGTCTGTGACTTACGGTTCAAAAGTTATTCACAGAAACATGGTTCTGAACTTTGCTGCCAGCCGCGAAAGCGAAAATAACCAAGATCGAGCGTCTAGGATTTACTTGTCAATAGCTCGCCTGGGAAACATCCAGAGAAGTCAAAGACAGTGCTTCTATACTAATTGCCAGGCGCTGAGACGAATGCCGCCAAGATCTAGCGTCTATGACTTACGGTTCAAGAATTAGCCTCAGAAACAGTGGGAAACAGTGCTTCTATACTAATTGCCAGGCGCTGAGACGAATGCCGCCAAGATCGAGCGTCTATGACTTACGGTTCAAGAATTAGCCTCAGAAACAGTGGTTCTGAACATGCTGCCAATAGCTCGGCTGGGAAACATCCAGAGAAGTCCAAGATAGTGTTTTTTAGACTGGCTGCCACGAGCTGAAACGAATGCAGCCAAGAGCGAGCGTCTGTGACTTACGGTTCAAGAGTTATTCACAGAAACATGGTTCTGAACTTTGCTGCCAGCCGCGAAAGCGAAAATAACCAAGATCGAGCGTCTAGGATTTACTTGTCAATAGCTCGCCTGGGAAACATCCAGAGAAGTCAAAGACAGTGCTTCTATACTAATTGACAGGCGCTGAGACGAATGCCGCCAAGATCGAGCGTCTATGACTTACGGTTCAAGAATTAGCCTCAGAAACAGTGGGAAACAGTGCTTCTATACTAATTGCCAGGCGCTGAGACGAATGCCGCCAAGATCGAGCGTCTATGACTTACGGTTCAAGAATCAGCCTCAGAAACAGTGGTTCTGAACATGCTGCCAATAGCTCGCCTGGGAAACATCCAGAGAAGTCCAAGATAGTGTTTTTTAGACTGGCTGCCACGAGCTGAAACGAATGCAGCCAAGAGCGAGCGTCTGTGACTTACGGTTCAAAAGTTATTCACAGAAACATGGTTCTGAACTTTGCTGCCAGCCGCGAAAGCGAAAATAACCAAGATCGAGCGTCTAGGATTTACTTGTCAAAAGCTCGCCTGGGAAACATCCAGAGAAGTCAAAGACAGTGCTTCTATACTAATTGCCAGGCGCTGAGAGGAAAGCCGCCAAGATCTAGCGTCTATGACTTACGGTTCAAGAATTAGCCTCAGAAACAGTGGGAAACAGTGCTTCTATACTAATTGACAGGCGCTGAGACGAATGCCGCCAAGTGCGAGCGTCTATGACTTACGGTTCAAGAATTAGCCTCAGAAACAGTGGTTCTGAACATGCTGCCAATAGCTCGCCTGGGAAACATCCAGAGAAGTCCAAGATTGTGTTTTTTAGACTGGCTGCCACGAGCTGAAACGAATGCAGCCAAGAGCGAGCGTCTGTGACTTACGGTTCAAGTTATTCACAGAAACATGGTTCTGAACTTTGCTGCCAGCCGCGAAAGCGAAAATAACCAAGATCGAGCGTCTAGGATTTACTTGTCAATAGCTCGCCTGGGAAACATCCAGAGAAGTCAAAGACAGTGCTTCTATACTAATTGCCAGGCGCTGAGACGAATGCCGCCAAGATTTAGCGTCTATGACTTACGGTTCAAGAATTAGCCTCAGAAACAGTGGGAAACAGTGCTTCTATACTAATTGCCAGGCGCTGAGACGAATGCCGCCAAGATCGAGCGTCTATGACACGGTTCAAGAATTAGCCTCAGAAACAGTGGTTCTGAACATGCTGCCAATAGCTCGCCTGGGAAACATCCAGAGAAGTCCAAGATTGTGTTTTTTAGACTGGCTGCCACGAGCTGAAACGAATGCAGCCAAGAGCGAGCGTCTGTGACTTACGGTTCAAAAGTTATTCACAGAAACATGGTTCTGAACTTTGCTGCCAGCCGCGAAAGCGAAAATAACCAAGATCGAGCGTCTAGGATTTACTTGTCAAAAGCTCGCCTGGGAAACATCCAGAGAAGTCAAAGACAGTGCTTCTTTACTAATTGCCAGGCGCTGAGAGGAATGCCGCCAAGATCTAGCGTCTATGACTTACGGTTCAAGAATTAGCCTCAGAAACAGTGGTTCTGAACATGCTGCCAATAGCTCGCCTGGGAAACATCCAGAGAAGTCCAAGATTGTGTTTTTTAGACTGACTGCCACGAGCTGAAACGAATGCAGCCAAGAGCGAGCGTCTGTGACTTACGGTTCAAAAGTTATTCACAGAAACATGGTTCTGAACTTTGCTGCAAGCCGCGAAAGCGAAAATAACCAAGATCGAGCGTCTAGGATTTACTTGTCAAAAGCTCGCCTGGGAAACATCCAGAGAAGTCAAAGACAGTGCTTCTATACTAATTGCCAGGCGCTGAGAGGAAAGCCGCCAAGATCTAGCGTCTATGACTTACGGTTCAAGAATTAGCCTCAGAAACAGTGGGAAACAGTGCTTCTATACTAATTGCCAGGCGCTGAGACGAATGCCGCCAAGATCGAGCGTCTATGACACGGTTCAAGAATTAGCCTCAGAAACAGTGGTTCTGAACATGCTGCCAATAGCTCGCCTGGGAAACATCCAGAGAAGTCCAAGATTGTGTTTTTTAGACTGGCTGCCACGAGCTGAAACGAATGCAGCCAAGAGCGAGCGTCTGTGACTTACGGTTCAAAAGTTATTCACAGAAACATGGTTCTGAACTTTGCTGCCAGCCGCGAAAGCGAAAATAACCAAGATCGAGCGTCTAGGATTTACTTGTCAAAAGCTCGCCTGGGAAACATCCAGAGAAGTCAAAGACTGCTTCTATACTAATTGCCAGGCGCTGAGAGGAAAGCCGCCAAGATCTAGCGTCTATGACTTACGGTTCAAGAATTAGCCTCAGAAACAGTGGGAAACAGTGCTTCTATACTAATTGCCAGGCGCTGAGACGAATGCCGCCAAGATCGAGCGTCTATGACTTACGGTTCAAGAATTAGCCTCAGAATCACTGGTTCTGAACATGCTGCCAATAGCTCGCCTGGGAAACATCCAGAGAAGTCCAAGATTGTGTTTTTTAGACTGGCTGCCACGAGCTGAAACGAATGCAGCCAAGAGCGAGCGTCTGTGACTTACGGTTCAAGTTATTCACAGAAACATGGTTCTGAACTTTGCTGCCAGCCGCGAAAGCGAAAATAACCAAGATCGAGCGTCTAGGATTTACTTGTCAATAGCTCGCCTGGGAAACATCCAGAGAAGTCAAAGACAGTGCTTCTATACTAATTGCCAGGCGCTGAGACGAATGCCGCCAAGATTTAGCGTCTATGACTTACGGTTCAAGAATTAGCCTCAGAAACAGTGGGAAACAGTGCTTCTATACTAATTGCCAGGCGCTGAGACGAATGCCGCCAAGTGCGAGCGTCTATGACTTACGGTTCAAGAATTAGCCTCAGAAACAGTGGTTCTGAACATGCTGCCAATAGCTCGCCTGGGAAACATCCAGAGAAGTCCAAGATTGTGTTTTTTAGACTGGCTGCCACGAGCTGAAACGAATGCAGCCAAGAGCGAGCGTCTGTGACTTACGGTTCAAGTTATTCACAGAAACATGGTTCTGAACTTTGCTGCCAGCCGCGAAAGCGAAAATAACCAAGATCGAGCGTCTAGGATTTACTTGTCAATAGCTCGCCTGGGAAACATCCAGAGAAGTCAAAGACAGTGCTTCTATACTAATTGCCAGGCGCTGAAACGAATGCCGCCAAGATTTAGCGTCTATGACTTACGGTTCAAGAATTAGCCTCAGAAACAGTGGGAAACAGTGCTTTTATACTAATTGCCAGGCGCTGAGACGAATGCCGCCAAGTGCGAGCGTCTATGACTTACGGTTCAAGAATTAGCCTCAGAAACAGTGGTTCTGAACATGCTGCCAATAGCTCGCCTGGGAAACATCCAGAGAAGTCCAAGATTGTGTTTTTTAGACTGGCTGCCACGAGCTGAAACGAATGCAGCCAAGAGCGAGCGTCTGTGACTTACGGTTCAAGAGTTATTCACAGAAACATGGTTCTGAACTTTGCTGCCAGCCGCGAAAGCGAAAATAACCAAGATCGAGCGTCTAGGATTTACTTGTCAATAGCTCGCCTGGGAAACATCCAGAGAAGTCAAAGACAGTGCTTCTATACTAATTGCCAGGCGCTGAGACGAATGCCGCCAAGATTTAGCGTCTATGACTTACGGTTCAAGAATTAGCCTCAGAAACAGTGGGAAACAGTGCTTTTATACTAATTGCCAGGCGCTGAGACGAATGCCGCCAAGTGCGAGCGTCTATGACTTACGGTTCAAGAATTAGCCTCAGAAACAGTGGTTCTGAACATGCTGCCAATAGCTCGCCTGGGAAACATCCAGAGAAGTCCAAGATTGTGTTTTTTAGACTGGCTGCCACGAGCTGAAACGAATGCAGCCAAGAGCGAGCGTCTGTGACAACCGGTTCAAAAGTTATTCACAGAAACATGGTTCTGAACTTTGCTGCCAGCCGCGAAAGCGAAAATAACCAAGATCGAGCGTCTAGGATTTACTTGTCAATAGCTCGCCTGGGAAACATCCAGAGAAGTCAAAGACAGTGGTTCTATACTAATTGCCAGGCGCTGAGACGAATGCCGCCAAGATCTAGCGTCTATGACTTACGGTTCAAGAATTAGCCTCAGAAACAGTGGGAAACAGTGCTTCTATACTAATTGCCAGGCGCTGAGACGAATGCCGCCAAGATCGAGCGTCTATGACTTACGGTTCAAGAATTAGCCTAAGAAACAGTGGTTCTGAACATGCTGCCAATAGCTCGCCTGGGAAACATCCAGAGAAGTCCAAGATTGTGTTTTTTAGACTGACTGCCACGAGCTGAAACGAATGCAGCCAAGAGCGAGCGTCTGTGACTTACGGTTCAAAAGTTATTCACAGAAACATGGTTCTGAACTTTGCTGCCAGCCGCGAAAGCGAAAATAACCAAGATCGAGCGTCTAGGATTTACTTGTCAAAAGCTCGCCTGGGAAACATCCAGAGAAGTCAAAGACAGTGCTTCTATACTAATTGCCAGGCGCTGAGAGGAAAGCCGCCAAGATCTAGCGTCTATGACTTACGGTTCAAGAATTAGCCTCAGAAACAGTGGGAAACAGTGCTTCTATACTAATTGCCAGGCGCTAAGACGAATGCCGCCAAGATCGAGCGTCTATGACACGGTTCAAGAATTAGCCTCAGAAACAGTGGTTCTGAACATGCTGCCAATAGCTCGCCTGGCAAACATCCAGAGAAGTCCAAGATAGTGTTTTTTAGACTGGCTGCCACGAGCTGAAACGAATGCAGCCAAGAGCGAGCGTCTGTGACTTACGGTTCAAAAGTTATTCACAGAAACATGGTTCTGAACTTTGCTGCCAGCCGCGAAAGCGAAAATAACCAAGATCGAGCGTCTAGGATTTACTTGTCAATAGCTCGCCTGGGAAACATCCAGAGAAGTCAAAGACAGTGCTTCTATACTAATTGCCAGGCGCTGAGACGAATGCCGCCAAGATCTAGCGTCTATGACTTACGGTTCAAGAATTAGCCTCAGAAACAGTGGGAAACAGTGCTTCTATACTAATTGCCAGGCGCTGAGACGAATGCCGCCAAGATCGAGCGTCTATGACTTACGGTTCAAGAATTAGCCTCAGAAACAGTGGTTCTGAACATGCTGCCAATAGCTCGGCTGGGAAACATCCAGAGAAGTCCAAGATAGTGTTTTTTAGACTGGCTGCCACGAGCTGAAACGAATGCAGCCAAGAGCGAGCGTCTGTGACTTACGGTTCAAGAGTTATTCACAGAAACATGGTTCTGAACTTTGCTGCCAGCCGCGAAAGCGAAAATAACCAAGATCGAGCGTCTAGGATTTACTTGTCAATAGCTCGCCTGGGAAACATCCAGAGAAGTCAAAGACAGTGCTTCTATACTAATTGACAGGCGCTGAGACGAATGCCGCCAAGATCGAGCGTCTATGACTTACGGTTCAAGAATTAGCCTCAGAAACAGTGGGAAACAGTGCTTCTATACTAATTGCCAGGCGCTGAGACGAATGCCGCCAAGATCGAGCGTCTATGACTTACGGTTCAAGAATCAGCCTCAGAAACAGTGGTTCTGAACATGCTGCCAATAGCTCGCCTGGGAAACATCCAGAGAAGTCCAAGATAGTGTTTTTTAGACTGGCTGCCACGAGCTGAAACGAATGCAGCCAAGAGCGAGCGTCTGTGACTTACGGTTCAAAAGTTATTCACAGAAACATGGTTCTGAACTTTGCTGCCAGCCGCGAAAGCGAAAATAACCAAGATCGAGCGTCTAGGATTTACTTGTCAAAAGCTCGCCTGGGAAACATCCAGAGAAGTCAAAGACAGTGCTTCTATACTAATTGCCAGGCGCTGAGAGGAAAGCCGCCAAGATCTAGCGTCTATGACTTACGGTTCAAGAATTAGCCTCAGAAACAGTGGGAAACAGTGCTTCTATACTAATTGACAGGCGCTGAGACGAATGCCGCCAAGTGCGAGCGTCTATGACTTACGGTTCAAGAATTAGCCTCAGAAACAGTGGTTCTGAACATGCTGCCAATAGCTCGCCTGGGAAACATCCAGAGAAGTCCAAGATTGTGTTTTTTAGACTGGCTGCCACGAGCTGAAACGAATGCAGCCAAGAGCGAGCGTCTGTGACTTACGGTTCAAGTTATTCACAGAAACATGGTTCTGAACTTTGCTGCCAGCCGCGAAAGCGAAAATAACCAAGATCGAGCGTCTAGGATTTACTTGTCAATAGCTCGCCTGGGAAACATCCAGAGAAGTCAAAGACAGTGCTTCTATACTAATTGCCAGGCGCTGAGACGAATGCCGCCAAGATTTAGCGTCTATGACTTACGGTTCAAGAATTAGCCTCAGAAACAGTGGGAAACAGTGCTTCTATACTAATTGCCAGGCGCTGAGACGAATGCCGCCAAGTGCGAGCGTCTATGACTTACGGTTCAAGAATTAGCCTCAGAAACAGTGGTTCTGAACATGCTGCCAATAGCTCGCCTGGGAAACATCCAGAGAAGTCCAAGATTGTGTTTTTTAGACTGGCTGCCACGAGCTGAAACAAATGCAGCCAAGAGCGAGCGTCTGTGACTTACGGTTCAAGTTATTCACAGAAACATGGTTCTGAACTTTGCTGCCAGCCGCGAAAGCGAAAATAACCAAGATCGAGCGTCTAGGATTTACTTGTCAATAGCTCGCCTGGGAAACATCCAGAGAAGTCAAAGACAGTGCTTCTATACTAATTGCCAGGCGCTGAAACGAATGCCGCCAAGATTTAGCGTCTATGACTTACGGTTCAAGAATTAGCCTCAGAAACAGTGGGAAACAGTGCTTTTATACTAATTGCCAGGCGCTGAGACGAATGCCGCCAAGTGCGAGCGTCTATGACTTACGGTTCAAGAATTAGCCTCAGAAACAGTGGTTCTGAACATG